>NW_017307122.1:658048-665037 GCF_000935625.1 Nanorana parkeri
GGGGGGGCGTATTGCGGAACCTTGCCTTGGGGTGGCAGGGAGATTAAATCAAGCCCTGTATATCTCAGAGTGTCAGCAGGTCTTGTCTACAGCAGCTGACTGCAAAAAGTATGTTGTGTAGACATACATGGATAAGTTCTTCTCTACTGCCCACCACTGCACCTACAGTCTTCTCTACTGATCTCTAATGACCACCACAGCACCCTCACTCTTCTCTACTGACCACCACTACACCCTCACTCTTCTCTGCTGACCACCACTACACCCTCACTCTTCTCTACTGACCACCACTGCACCCTCACTCTTCTGTTCTGACCACCACAGCACCCTCACTCTTCTCTACTGACCACCACTAAACCCTCACTTAACTGACCGCCATTGCACCCTCTCTCTTCTCTACTGACCACCACTACACCCTCACTCTACTGACCACCACTGCACCCTCACTCTTCTCTACTGACCACCACTACACCCTTACTCTTCTCTACTGACCACCACTGCACCCTCACTCTTCTCTACTGACCACCACTAAACCCTCACTCAACTGACCGCCATTGCACCCTCTCTATTCTCTACTGACCACCACTACACCCTCACTCTACTAGCCACCACTGCACCCTCACTCTTCTCTACTGACCACCACTGCACCCTCACTCTTCTCTACTGACCACCACTGCACCCTCACTCTTCTCTACTGACCACCACTACACCCTCACTCTACTAACCACCACTGCACCCTCACTCTTCTTTTCTCACTACTGCACCCACACTCTTCTCTTCTGAACACCACTGCACCTTCGCACTTCTCCACTGACTGCCAGTATAATGGCACACACTTCTCCACCGAACACCACTCCATGCTTCTCCAATGTAATAAAGCACCATGTACTACACAATTCTGCACTATAAATGTTGTGCTATACAAAACAAACTAAACTTTTTACTCTACATTTATACCACTAAGAAACTTTTAAAGGCCAGTTTCAGTTTGGGCAAAATAGATAAGATTCCTTAATCCATGGGTGCTGCCCCACTTCCCTTCTGAGTTGAATGTTGCAGGGCATCAGGCTCAGACCCACCCAGAACCCACTCACAGGAAAATGCTGAAGAGAGGGGCAACCACGTCATTATGTGCTTCCACTATGCACCATTTGGCACCTGGACACCACTGGAGAGATATGAGAACCAAAAAGACCTTTTTTGGGGTGTTCCAAAAGGGAATGGAGGCGGGAGTGGAGGAGGGGTGGGGGGATTTTTTGTGTGTGTCTTGGATGGTGTGGGGAAGACTTCTGTCTTCCTGGACATTTGTGTCAGGCTTTTAGGTCTGTGTGTAAAACCATTTCAGAGATTTGACCTCACTTTCTCTTCCTGTAACACACATACAGGAGATGGGGTTAGAGGCCATCACCTGGAAGGCACAGATAACCAGATCACAAGACAACAATAAAAACAGTTTCAGAGGTTCCAACTCTTCCTCATGCTACTAAAATATATTTTTTGCTTTTGTCTGTGTCTCTGTTGGAGTGATTTCCCATCACTTCCTGTCCAGACAATGGCAATAAAAAAATGAGGTTTAAACACTTCCAGCCCTATCCAAAATGTAAAAGGTTTTGGCTAGAGTGCAACTTTACGGTGGCATTGTCAGTCTTAGTCTTGGCAGGACAGATTAAGCCAATTGTTCTTAAAAGCCAACTGTTCTGCATTGAAGAAAGGTATCTTAAGGTCATCACTATAGGATAATGGACCAACTCTTCAGCATTGAGGAGAAGTACCGATCACCAAGGGATACTTGCACCTCTTTTTTTTAAATGGGCAATGGTGTCAGAAGGAAGTTTTAGGGGGAGGGCATTTGGCCAGCCTACAATTTTCTCCATTTAATATCTAAATAATAGGTGCCTCCTTATGTGTTTTTGGGCACCTGATTTCTTACATGGGTTTTAAGGCAACAGTTTCTTCACAAGGTGGATTTCTTTCCACCAAGACCTTCATATGTTGACCTCTTGGTAAAAATCACGTTACTTACGTCTGCAGTTGATTTTTGGTCAAAGGGGTGCTTTTTTCGTGAGCATCTGGTACAAAATGACTTCAAGTGCAAACCAGTCATTGTAGGGCAAACTTTTTAGTATCTCAGGGGCTGTATACTTTATTGACCCAGCTATTTCCTGTCATTGGTCAGTAAGACATTCTCAGGCTTCAAATCTTGTTGGATGATCCCTTTGGCATCTAAAAACTGAATGCTGCACACAAGTTCTTCAGTAATATACATTAGTCGGCATAATAGTATTCCAATGCTCCCTTCTCCAAGAACACTCTGAAAATTGAGATAATGTCATTTTTGGATGTTAAACAGCTGCTCTCCTCTTCTATATTTGCTTGGCTTGACTTCTCTTGATCTCTCTTTGTCAGTCGCATCACTGTAATAGCAGAACAAGAAATGTGGGGAACTGTCATTACTGGGCCCGGAAGACAGCAAAAATAGCTTGACGAAGGATTTAACCCTTTTTCATTTCATGAAAAAAATGTTTTTTGTTTGCCTGTGTCCACACTTGAGAGATTTCCCCTCATTTCCTTCCCTGACAGGATGTAGAGAGAAATTGCTGACATGGGGAAACCACCTGCAATAAAACCTGACAGAGGTTTTAATCGTTTCCACGCTTTGTCAAAAAAAGCTAAAAAACAACGTTTGGCTGGGGTTAAGCTTTAAAGGCCAACTCCAGAATTATAACGAAAAAACGGAGGCCCCGAAGGTATAAAAATAAAGAAAAAAACATTTCTGAGTGCAATTCTCCCCTCCAATCCAAAGCTGTCCCCTAGGGTAGCTCTTCTCTTCCACAGGATGCTGCCAGATTTGTATGACATCCAGTGTCACTCAACCCACTTCCTGTGTACCTAGGCTGTCATGGCCACACTTACTGGGGGGCACAGCATCACACTGGCTTGGGCTCACTGTACTCCTGTAAAGTGCAGTGCTCACACATCATTTCACAAACACCATACTGTCCAGCAATAGACACCACCCCTGGTGAGGAAGGGCCCATGACCTATCTGGACCAGCTGGAAAGACTGCAGGAATAAATGGTATATACAATGAGATTTTAAAAATAAGTGTTGGGGATAGGGAAGGGGGTGGCACTTCAGGGAGGGAGGGGGGAAAGTGGAGCTGGCCTTAGTCCTAATGCCTATTCGTAATAATAAGGGGTTATGGCAGGGGTAGGCAACCTGTGGGGAAACTACAAATCCCATTATGACTCATGCCTGTGGGTGTCAGAGTGTTGTAATGCCTCATGGGACTTGTAATTCCACAACAGCCGATATGCCGAGATTGCCTACCCCTTGGTTATGGGGTTCGACCAGAGCAATGTAGGGCCCTGGGAGAGGAAAATCATTTCAGACACTTGATGGCTGTGCCACAGCAAACACAAATTGTTCCCTCCTATGGGAGGGTTATATAATTTAATTTAGAGGGACGTTGTATCCTAATGCCTTCCCATGATAGCAGCTCTGCAGACACTCATTGCGAATGCAAGCTTCACATTTTGTCCTTTTCCAGAATGCTTTTATTCCCTGAGAGGAACAGAGACACAGATATTGTACAGCAATAGCTCAAGAACAGTTCCACATGCAATTCCCCAGCCCACGATGTATTGTTCTGTGCCAGGCCTGGTTCATTAAGAGAGACAATGGGGAATTCGTTGGCATGCTTCTGCTAGAGCTGAGTATGAAAAATAAATAATTTCAATGATAAGATTGCACACGTACACCACGACTAGAGATGTACCAGGGATTTTTACTTCTGAACCCAGAAAAACAATTACGTTACCAAAAGCACTGGCAGTGACAAATGGATTCCAGCTTTACATTTGCCCCAAATCACAACAAATCCATGTAGCTGGGGTTAAAAGGTTTGTCCAGCCGAAACGTTTTCTAACTTCAATTTAGATAGAGCCAGAAGGGGTTAGAACCGGGTAATAAAACCTGTGTAAACAAAGGGCTAGTTCACCGTTTGGTGGCCAGACTGTGGCCAGTGAGAATACAAAGTGTACCTACATTGGTGGTCAGTGAAAGTAAAAATGTTGCCCCATCCGTGTCAGTGAGAATAGTAAGCCCCCTCATCATTAGTGTCAGTGGCTGCAGGAAAAACCTCCACAAGTACTGGTGTCACTTGGAGTTAAAAATACCCCTCTCAGTGGGAGTAAAAATGTCCCTACATCATACATCAGTGGGAGTAAACAATGTTCCTACATCAGAGAGAGTAACAAATGTCCCTACATCAGAGAGAGTAACAAATGTCCCTACATCAGAGAGAGTAACAAATGTCCCTACATCAGAGAGAGTAACAAATGCCCCTACATCAGAGAGAGTAACAAATGCCCCTACATCAGTGGGAGTAACAAATGTCCCTACATCAGTGGGAGTAAAAAATGTCCCTACATCATACATCAGTGGGAGTAACAAATGTCCCTACATCAGTGGGAGTAAAAAATGTCCCTACATCATACATCAGTGGGAGTAAACAATGTCCCTACATCAGAGAGAGTAACAAATGTCCCTACATCAGAGAGAGTAACAAATGTCCCTACATCAGAGGGAGTAACAAATGTCTCTGCATCAGAGAGAGTAACAAATGTCCCTACATCAGAGAGAGTAACAAATATCCCTACATCAGAGAGAGTAAAAATGTCCCTACATCATACATCAGTGGGAGTAAAAATGTCCCTACATCATACATCAGTGGGAGTAAACAATGTCCCTACATCAGAGAGAGTAACAAATGTCCCTACATCAGAGAGAGTAACAAATGTCCCTACATCAGAGAGAGTAACAAATGTCCCTACATCAGAGGGAGTAACAAATGTCTCTACATCAGAGAGAGTAACAAATGTCCCTACATCAGAGAGAGTAACAAATGTCCCTACATCAGAGAGAGTAACAAATGTCCCTACATCATACATCAGTGGGAGTAGAAAATGTCCCTGCATCATACATCAGTCGGAGTAAACAATGCCCCTACATCAGAGAGAGTAACAAATGCCCCTACATCAGTGGGAGTAACAAATGTCCCTACATCAGTGGGAGTAAAAATGTCCCTACATCAGAGAGAGTAAAAAATGCCGCTACATCAGAGAGAGTAACAAATGTCCCCACATCAGAGAGAGTAAAAAATGTCCCCACATCAGAGAGAGTAACAAATGTCCCTACATCAGAGAGAGTAACAAATGTCCCTACATCAGAGAGAGTAACAAATGTCCCTACATCAGAGAGAGTACCAAATCAGAGTAAGTAACAAATGTCCCTACATCAGAGAGAGTAACAAATGTCCCTACATCAGAGAGAGTAACAAATGTCCCTACATCAGTGGGAGTAGCAAAGAAAAAAAATGCCCCATGTCAGTGGTGTGAGTGGTTATAAGAAGTAAAAAATGTCCCTACTCCACTAGGAGTAAAACAAAAATGCCTCTATGTTGGTGAGAGTACAAAAAGTGGTGTTGGTGGCTAAGGCTCCCCTTCAACAATAAAATCCCAGTATAGGTCTAGTAATAACACCCTAGAATTAAAATTCTGTCATAGTGAGAATAAGGGAACTTCTGCTGGAAGTCACTTACACCCATTTGCATCGGACTGACCTCCATTTCATTGCAGATTTCTAAGTCTGTATAAATGATCTCCTGACATGTCACAATATGCAGCCGCAGTAATCTGGTTTCCTGTATTTCTGGATGTCAATATTAATCTGCATTTTTGTTATATTTATAGTATTTGTTATATATACATACCAGTATATATATAAAAACATATAAGGCTTTTATTTGGTACATTGTTTTGATAATAAATAATAATAAACTGCTCTGTTTTTATTATAGGATTACAAATGGACAAAAATGTAAAATAAAAAAGGTTTTCTTTTTTTTTAAACATTTATTATTATTACTAGTGTAGCTGATGGTGACAGTTGCTCTATTGTGTTTCCCCAAAAATAAGACACTGTCTTTTATATTTTTTGGCTCAAAATAACACACTAGGTCTTATTTTTTAATTTTTTTTTATGTACAACAATCGACACTTATTCATGTAGAGAAGTCTACATGTATTCATGTACTAAAATATGGTGATCAGGGCAATCAGGGGTGCCGTACCTTTCCAAGAGCAATTTGCTAACCAATCGCTGGCCAGAATGAGCGAAGCGCGCTTTCACTATCGATTCCTCACAGGCGGAGTGCATTTGGTATCACTCCGCCTGTGTCAGGAGCCGGCGCTATAGAGGAAGCATCGGCTTATGCGGCTCTGCTCCCTCCGGTGCCGCCTCGCTTCCTCTAGCGCTTGCTTCATTGGCACCGCTGATTCTCTCCTGCCTCTCCCGTGGCTCTTCAAGTTTCCCCTTATGCCACCACCAGCCTTGGGAATGGTCACAACAAGGTCTTAATTTCGGGGTATGTCTTATACTTTAGCAATTCCCAAAAATAGTACTAGGTCTTATTTTCGGGGTAGGTCCTAAACAGGGTAACAGAGAGCACTGCAGAGTGAGGTGGCAGTGTTCATCTGTATGCTGAAGGCTTTCCTTCTGTCAGAGCTGACATAGTGGTTCCTGGTCATTGGTAGGGACTTTGGCTGCCACTGATAACTGGGATTGAGAGCCAGCAACCACGCCACGTGTCGGCTGCTGGCTCTTAAAAGGGAAGGACGTTTATTAATATATCCTCAAAGCGGGGCATTGTGCTTGGGAACATTAATAAACAAATTAATTAAAGTTGAACTGAGGCTAAAACTTTTTTTTCGTTTTGGATAGAGTAAGGGAAGGGTATAACATATGTTTGCCCTCTGTGTCCCACTGGAGAGATTTCCCTTCACTTCCCAATAGCCAGAACTGAAGCGAGAGGAAATCCAAAATCAAAATTAAAAATTAATGAAAATAAAATCCCAAAAATATTTTCTCCCACAATCCAGTGGGAGCTTTTCCTGCTCTGTTTCTCTATGGGCTGTGGTGACCTCCCC
>NW_017307122.1:665176-667068 GCF_000935625.1 Nanorana parkeri
ATTGCCAAAAGTATTGGGATGCCGGCCTTTACACGCAGATGAACTTTATTGGCATCCCAGTCTTAGTCCATAGGGTTCAATATTGAGTTAGCTCCGCCCTTTGCCACTATAACAGCTTTAACTTTTCTAGGAAGGTGTCCACAAGGTTTAGGAGTGTGTCTATGGGAATGTTGGATCATTCTTCCAGAAGCGCATTTGTGAGGTCAGGTACTGATGTTCGACGAGAAGGCCGGGCTCGCAGTCTCCACTCTAAAAGGTGTTCTATCAGGTTGGGATCAGGACAGTCCAGTTCCTCCACCCCAAACTCTCTCATCCATGTCTTTATGGACCTTGCTTTGTGCACTGGTGCGCGGTCATGTTGGAACAGGAAGAGGTGATCCCCAAACTGTTCCCACAAAGTTGGGAGCATGAAATTGTCCAAAATCTCTTGGTATGCTAAGCAAACGCCAAACCCAGACACGTCCATCGGATTGCCAGACCAACAAGTGTGATTTCGCGGAACACAAGAATCCAATGATTTGGAGGGGTGTCCCAATACTTTTGGTAATATAGTGTATCTATTGAGAGGATGTCAACTACTGGACAGCATGCTGCCAGCTTTTTTTATTGCAAGGAAAATAGGTGGAACTCTTGGTTTTGACTTGACTTGGTTTGACTTATGGGATGACTAGTAAAACTTCCACCCAGCCATACACTGGTCAAATACGTTCGTATAGTATTCCTGCCACTAGATGGAGTTGAAGAGCATTTCCTATACCCGTCGGCTCCATCTATTGGCGGGAATGTTGTGCAGATGACATTCGCCCAGCCTTAAGTTTTATACATCATCCTCTCAGTGATTTCAGCAGCAGCAGCAGCAGCAGCTCTGTTATGGAACAATATCCGGCTCGGCATCTGCTCCTCCTAATGATGTGCGTCGCCATAACCACTAATCTCTCTGGCTTGTGCATCACTATCAGCCAGATAACTGGCATTCCAGGCTAAAGGGCAGCTGAGCCAAGCAGCCAAGCTCCAGAAATTCACTGACAGACTTTGACAAGACACTTCTAGGTTAAACAGAAGCCATAGAGTAGAAATAAGTGAAGTGATTTCAGATAAGCTGATTCCAATGCACAACTTAGCAACAGAGAAAACCTTTACAGGTTTATTCACAAAAGGGTGAAGGGTTTGGAGGAGGCAGGAGAAGGGAACAGTCTAGGACAACATCGCTGAACTGGAAAGTGAGCTGAATTGGGGAATGTTTCCAAATCAGATGTGTTGTCCTAGACCAGTGGTGGCGAACCTTGGCACTCCAGCTGTTTTGGAACTACAAGTCCCATGAGGCATTGCAAGGCTCTGACAGCCACAGACATAATTCCCAGAGGCAGATGCATGTTCGGATTTGTAGTTTTGGCAAAGATGGCGTGCCAAGGTTCGCCACCGCTGTCCTAGACTGTTCACTTCTCCTGCCTCCTCCAAACTCTTCACCCTTTTGTGAATAACCCTGTTAGTTTCACTCATTAAACTATATAGGCAAAACCTGCTTTAAAAATAAAATATAGTGTTTGTTTTTGAATGTCTCTGTCTCTAAAAATGATTAAAAAGGGAAACCCAGAGAATGTTAAAGGCATGCCTTTCATACCTTATGGCATACCCGTACCCCGCTGGGACACAAAGCAGTGCCCCGCAGGGATGAAAGGAATCAGAGAGAAAATGACAGCCGGCCGAGCGCTGCGGGACGAGCGCTGTGAGCGGCCGGTGTCTTTCCTCCCACACCTCTCGGCCGCCTATCACAGTGCAGCAGAGCGGAGTGGGGGCGGAGACAGCCAGCGCTGTCACAGGAGGCTGGGCTCTCCTCTCGCAGCCTCCTATGTCAGTGTGTGTCAGAGAGGAGAACGGGTACAAGCACTCAG
>NW_017307122.1:667130-669078 GCF_000935625.1 Nanorana parkeri
ATTTAATAAAAAATGAATTAATAAATAAAAATTAATTTAAAAAAATAAAAAAGTTTCAGGAGGTTGGCTCTTGTTAGACGTACAGACGAGGGGTGCCCGCCTCTTCTTCCGGGTCACTGTGAGCTTTTTACTCCTGTCTGTATCCTCATTAGAAAGATTTAATCTCACTTCCTGTCCTTGAGACTACAGGAAGTGAGAGAAAATCTACCCCTAGGAAGGGAAATTCACTCCTGTAAGAGTTATCATAGAAAAAAAGTGTCTCCACTGAAGCTTTATCACCAATCCTTGTTTCCACGACAACCCAAAATGTTCCAAATCCAATTGTCACAGGGACAGAAAGTGATAGGAAATCTCAGCAAAACAAACTTTACAGGGGTTTAACCCTTCCCTATGCTATCCAAAACAAACAAAAAAGATTTTGTGGCTGGAGTTGGAGTTACACTTAAAAAATGTACCTGTTCCAACTTACATACAAATGCATACAAACCTACAGTCCCTATCTTGTTTGTACCCCGGGGACTGCCTGTACTTTACATTTCAGAGCTGGAGCTGGTTTCAGCTAATACTAATGGTAAGTCAGATCTGGTTTAATAAGATTATTAAGAAATAGAAAATAGATTTTAACTCTTAAGTGCTGGCTGGCCCGTTGGTGTATAGTTTTTATATATAATTTGATAGCAGGGAAATTATTATATATTTTTTTAGATCAACAAGGTTATTGTTAAAGATTGAAGAAACTTTATCAGGCACGCCAAGAATAATTAGTTAGGTAAGGGTTCCTGGTGCAGTTTGCTTACTGGGGCTCCAATATCTCCCTGCTTTCTGTGAAAGGAATTTCCTATTAGACCTAGTAGTAGCAATTGTCCTTTAATCCATGAAAATGGCCTTTTTTATTCATTTAAAATGACTCATTAACTGCTTGAAGACCAGGTGTTTAGATTCCCTACCTGGCCAGGCCATTTTTCAGTGTTCAGCGCTGCGGTACTTTGACTGACATTTATTCCGTCACGCAACGCTGTACTGAAATGAATTTTATACCATTTTTTGGGGACAGATAGAGCTTTCTTTTGGTGGTATTTAATCACCACTGCGGGTTTTATTTTTTACTATATTCAGGAGAAATTACTGAAAATGTTGCTATAAAACAACTAATATTACCCACTTTTTTGGTAAAATATAAAAGATGGGGTCACGTCGGGTAAATAGACACCAAACATGTCAAGCGTAAAAATTGCGCGCACTCGCAAAATCGCAAAAAACTAGCATACCCAAAATTGGCCATAGGCGACGCTTTAAAAGCTTTTACCGCTCATCAGTTTAGTGTTATCAGTGATTGATGGCCCTAGAACTATTGCTCTCATTCCGACGTTCGCGGCGATATGTAACATGTGCGGCGTAATGGGTGCAATCGTCGTTTTCGCAGGTATGCGCACCTGACGCATGTTTACATGCGTGTATGTAGGGGTGGGGACTTTAAAAAAAAAAATTGTTTTTTTTAATTCTTTTTTGTGTAACTTTAAAAAAATTGGGGGGGGAAACTTTAAATTTTTGGACTATTTTTTTTTTCACTTAACTTTATTGCTATCACAGGGGGGGCTAATGTAGGGGTGGGGACTTTAAAAAAAAAAATTGTTTTTTTTAATTCTTTTTTGTGTAACTTTAAAAAAATTGGGGGGGGAAACTTTAAATTTTTGGACTATTTTTTTTTTCACTTAACTTTATTGCTATCACAGGGGGGGCTGAGAAACCCCCTTATGTGATAGCAAAAGAGGTGACAGGTCCTCTTTATGGAGACATCAGGGGGTCTCCAGGACCCCTAATGTCACCTAGGACCCCCCTGAAGAAGCTGATGAAGCAAAGATCTGCTTCATCAGCTTCTCTACAGCATCTGAAGCTGGAGAGTGACACAAGAATGCGGAAGTGATGTAATATACAACACTTCCGCATT
>NW_017307122.1:671404-705082 GCF_000935625.1 Nanorana parkeri
GGGAGGGGGAGAGCCGCGGAGGGGGGGGCGCACGTCTCGGGGCTTCATACAAGCGATCCGCCGGCTCTATAGCCGGCGGATCGCTTGTATATTAACGGGCATCGCTGCCTCTTTTCAAATAGCGGGGATTTCCCGCTCGCGCGCGCCGCGGATGTAACAGGACGTGTATACACGCCCAGTTACATCCAAGAAGCTCCCGGCAGGCCGTGTATACACAGCGGCTGGCCGGGAGGTAGTTAAGGGCCATAGCCAATTTATTGCCAATATATTGACTGCTCGTGTTTATTATTATTATAATAATAATACAGGATTCATATAGCACCAACAGTTTGCGCAGCGCTTTGCAATATAGGGAAGACATTATAAGTACAATACAATTCAAAACAAGATTGGAGGGCCCACAATCTAAAATGGAGGGGCAAGTGATACATGAGGAGGTGGCTGTGTGAATTGTTTGAGAACGTTGAGTTGAGTGGTTAGGTTGAGGTGGGATAGGCTTCCTTGAAGAGATGAGTCTTTAGGGATCGCCTAAAGGCTCTCGGAGTGGGAGATAGTCGGACAGGTTGGGGTAAGGTGTTCCAAAGAATGGGAGAGACTCTAGAGAAGACCTGGAGGTGAGCATGGGAGGAGTTGATGAGGGAGCTGGAAAGCAAGAGGTCTTGGAAAAAGCGGAGGGGACGGTTATGGTGATACTTTGAGACAAGGTTGGAGATGTAACCTGGGGCAGAGTGGTTGTTAACACTTTTAATTTTATCCTTTAGGCGATTGGAAGGGGGGGGAAAGGGAATACCATGAGCTCAGTTTTAAGAAGTGTTGCGACATCCAGACGGATAGGTCAGTTAGTAGATTAGTGTCACGGAAGGAAACTAAGGAGGGGAATGAGTAGAAAGATAGATTTGAGTGTCATCGGCATAGAGATGGTATTGGAAGCCATGTGAGGTTATTAACTGACCAAGAAAGGTGGTGTAGAGAGAGAAAAGAAGGGGTCCAAGGACAGAGCCTTGGGGAACCCTTACAGAAAGGACAAGAGGAGTAGGAAGAAGTGGATTTGTAGGTTACAGATAGGAGGCGCTTAGATAGGTAGGAGGAGAGCCAAGAGAGAGCAGAGTCTTGTAGGCCAAGCGAGTGGAGTTTTTTGAGGAGGAGTGGGTGGTCAACTGTGTCAAAAGCAGCAGAAAGGTCTAATTGAATGCCATGTTTATTACTTGCATACTGCCTATGATGCTATTCAACAGGGGATGTCTGTTTTAAGTCTCCTTCCGTGATGGGACTATGGAAATTGTAGGTTTCTGATCCCTCTCTGTGGCTCATAGGGGCTCATGGCAGGTCAGCTGACCTTTCAGAATGTGCTTGGGTCTTGGGACCCTATGTAAAGGAGAGGAGAGTCATCATAGGTAGCTTTGTTGCGACCTTAGTATGTGGTGTGTCACCCTGTTTGCAAGGCAGACAGTTAGTTAAGTCTTATTCTGGATATGGCTCGAATTGTAGCAACTGGGCTGGTGTTAAATTGTTTAAGTGGATTGTAATTTTGTTGATATTTGAATAAAATTTATATTTTATTAATTTGAAACCAATAATAAAGGGCTGTGGCCAATTATTGCTAATCTATTGACTGAGCCGATTTATTTAATGTTATGTTTATTACCTCCGCACTGCCTATGATCCCATAGTTGTGTCACACGTTCTAGGTAGTCCTAAACACCAAAGGTAGAACCAGTTGTGTTAGTACGACTTATAGAGACACGTATCCATACCTTCAACTTTTCAGCCACTTTTTTAGTATGGCACAGAATTAAATTATTAATTTCATATTTAACAATCTGTTATTAAAAATAAAAAGAGAACACAAACTAGAATCCAAACCCTACTTTCTTCTAGGTCTGCGGTCATGTAACATGCATGGTCCTGAGCCTTTTTCCCATAGCAGAGATTTTCTATGGGTGTCCATGCCACTGCTTGGGTGACATAGAAACGTCCCATTGGCCTCCCAGCCCAATAGGGCCCTCTCAGGCTACAGAGGCATGAAGAAGTCACGAGGGCACAGGCACTAATCTTGGCAAAAATGGCTTCCCCGCTGTACATTTAGCTCTGCTTGCCCAAAGCAGGGCTAAATGTAGAAGACAACTACCCGCCTGGCGCCTAGAACTGCATGTCCCGGGCATCGGAAGATAGGAATTCCACAAACCTACTGCCCCCCTAAGGCAAAGTGACTTTCCCTGGATCAACAATCTTGTTCATAAAATGGTAATATGAGGTCAAAAAGTAAATTGAGTAAACTTGCAGATTTCAGCACAACTGCAACGTTTGCTGGTTACATAGATCAATCAAAGGGTTTCACTTGCTGCCTGGAATTGCTTTTTACATGATAGACCTCCCAGGCTAATGCAGTTACAGCACTAATAGACCAAAGGCGAGCTCACACTGCTAGAGAAGGTTTTCACTCCCCCACCGCTGACAACATACTGCTCTCTTGTCTGAGGATCTCTGGGACTGAATGGCCTATTATCAAATAATTAACTGAAGGGATAGTTCATTGTGAAGAATTTCCCAAACTCGGCACTTAAAAATAACTATTTAAATTGTAGTATGCTAAAAGCATTTGTAGACCAGCGAATAAACATTGGAAATATTTAATTGTTTGCTTTTTTTATATAAAAACATCTCCTTTGATGTAGTTATGTATTCATTAAAAGGTTTTTAGTGGCTATGTAATTCCAGCTACTAAAATCTCATACAACTGTCATTATAAAAGTCATTATCTCTCTGGTATTGTCACCATGTGGCAGGTTGAAGACTGCAAGTGGCCATTTAACCTTTTCACTGCCAGTCGTCATTGCATTTCCTGCAAACATGATAAAACACACATTTTAGGCCTGAAGATTAGTTAACCCCCCCCAATCAGAAGAATATATTTTCTGAAAGCAGTGACCCTGGAGAATAAAATGGTGGTAATTGCACTAATTTTATGCAACATAAAAAAATCGCAACTGTTTATCAAACCTGAATTTTCTGTAAAAAGGACACTAAAGTTAAAGGAGAACTATGGGGTTAGGGCTTCTCCCCATAGTTCTCCTAAGGGTAACGGGAGGACACAAACTAGCGTCCTCCAGTCACCCTAGGCTCAATATACTGCGAGCTACAGCTCGCGGTATACTGAGACGCCGCAGCCGGAACGGATCCCGACAATTCTGTCTGGATCCACCCAGCTGCGTGAGTGACAACTGGCTCTGCCTATCTAGAGGCAGAGCCAGCTGTACCCGCCCATTCCGCCAGTCAGCGCTGGAGGATCGGACAGGGGAGGGGGGAATCCAGTCCCTCCCCTGTCACGGCTCTCTGCAGTGACAGGATCGAGAAGTGAGCGAGCGCCGGTATGTGCTCGCTCACTTCCCGATCTACTGAGCCGACCTGTGACAGTTTCATTGTCACAGGTCGGCTAGAACTATAAGGATGAGTGAAAATCACTCACCTCATAGTATAGCGGGAAACAGCTTTTGGGAAACCAGCAATGGACTCCGGACACAGACTTCAGGAATACAAATCTTCTTTATTCTCTATATACCCAGGGGACTACTGTCTCCAAAAACCTGGGTGAGCCTTAAGGGCTGGTCACAAAATATATCTAACAATTACGTCACATTACACATTTCCAATACACATATTTCCTATACCTCTTATTCCTTACACAGCTCTAAACCAATCAGCAAGCAGCATTTGCAATTTAACTATATATGGTTTATACCTGTTATATATTTTTGGTTCACCCACTGTGATAAGGAAAGGTTGGGGCTTTTGACATTTTTGTTTAGCATTTGTGGTTTACAAAGTTAGACTCTAGAACAGAAAGTGAAAGGGGCCCTTTAGACACTAGCTTCTGTCCTTGCATTTGTAGTTAAAAAGACAGAAAGAGGGAGGGGGGCCTCGTTATATGTAGATCCAAATAAAACATGAATTAATTAAATACAGTTAGCTATTTTGTCAAATGTAGCAACTGTGTCTGCTGCCACAATAGTTCTCCTTTAATCTAAGCCCTCGTCCACACCTGAACGCTTTGTAGCGTGTTCTACGCTCGACGAACGCTCTACAAAACGCTCAAAAATATAAATCCCATTGTATTCAATGGTCTCGTTCCCACCTTGGCGTATTTCCGCCCGTCCCTAACGCGCTACAAAACGGCCCACGCCTGAAAAGGTAGAGGTACTACTTTGGGCCGTTTTGTTGTGCGTTTCCATTGGGCTACAGCCAAGTAGCCTTCGGAAACGCGCGACGGTCACGCGACTTTTTACTGCGATTCGCGGTAAAAAAAAATGCGCGGCAGACGTGCATATGCAATACGCCTAGGTGTGAACGAGACGTTAGTGCACAACAAAACACTACATTACCCAACCTTTGGGGTAAATTTGAACATTATGGTTGGGGCAAGTAAAAAAATGCTAAACATGTCACACCTTAAAACTGCGCATGCATCTGAAATGGTGACAATCTATGGCACCCAAATTTGTCCATAACGAATCTTTAACGTCTTTACAGGTCATCAGTTTACACCTTTAGCAGCTGCCGTTCCAATAAGGCAAGCACGCCTACCGGTACTTGGATGCCCCCAGGACTTAACTGCTGCCAAGGACGTACGTCGTACGGAGCTACAAAAGTGCTTCCAGCTGGCCAGCTCAGTACGTCGTACGGACCTGGCATTTACAGTTCTACTATAAGCTGATGGTCGCTTTAGCGACCATCAGCTTATAGTAGAACTGTTCAGCAGACTGTCCCCTTTAAATTAATAGCTGTCATCAGCGGCTCACAAGCCAATGATAGCTCTGATCAGGTGATGCCACAAGCGGCCCACCCAGGAACAAGAAGTACTGATGTCAAGGTGCAAGACAAACAGAGAGCAAGTCACAAGACGGGAACAGCAAACAAATACAAGACAGGAACTAATACAGGATACAAGACAGGTATAGGATTAAAGAAGGTAAGACTAGGTTACAAGATCAAGGCAGGACTGGGATTCAGGATCAGGATCAGGATACAGGCTTGTGTAGACAGAGCAAAGCAAGACACAACAAGACTGTAGCTATCACAAGACCAGAGCTCCGGGCTTGGAATGCTTAAATAGAGCACAAGCAACCAACGACCAGGCTGTAAGGGGCGTGTAGCCAGGCTGATTAGCCTGCATCTGACTAGACTATGGTAGGTGCAATTACAAGAGGCAACCACCAGATGGAGCACAGTGGTTGTGACAGGGATAAGAGCATTTGACATGCTCCTAACAAGAGTAACCTATGAATGATGGCCCTAAAATTATTGAACTCGCTCCTGAATGCGCAGAGACACCCATCATACGTGGCGCAATTGCTGTTTTCATACGTAGACGCACCTGACACACACATTTACATTTGTATGTGCCTGTACACGGGGATGGGAGGGGCATTACTTTTTTATTTTAAGCTTTTTTTTTAACCTATTTTTTTTTTAAACGTTATTTCTATCACATAGGCGTCTAACATGCCCCCTTATTGACAGCGTGTTAAGGGTGATATTTACCTCTTTAGGGAGACATTTGGGGTCTATTAAACCCCTATCTGGGGATGGGAGGGGCATTACTTTTTTATTTTAAGCTTTTTTTTTTTTACCTATTTTAAAAAAAAACGTTATTTCTATCACATAGGCGTCAAACATGCCCCCTTATTAACAGCGTGTTAAGGGTGATATTTACCTCTTTAGGGAGACATTTGGGGTCTTTTAAACCCCTAACTTGACCTATGGACTGTTAGAATACACATTATTGTATCTATAGCAATAACTCCTGCAGTATACAATTTTGGTCACTAGATGGCAGTGTTTATAAATTCTGTTATATACTCTGTTGTATTGAATAAGGTAGAGGATAAAGCTGTGGCTTCCTTCCTGTTTTAGCCAACCCATGCGCAGCATTCACATCAGACTGTGTGCTTGTGTTTCTCTGTGAGGCTGTACAAGAAGTTCCAACATGGACCCCCAAGTATAATCAGCTTCTTCCTCAGCCAGAGCAGCCAGGGAGTGACAGCTCAGAAAACAGAAGTGATGAAATGCTTGTTGCTTTCAGCTTTATTCGGTACAGTGACAATCAGCAAATGGATGTTCACTGGACCAGCAAGAGGTACACGGTGAGGGTAGTTGGGGAGGGGGGGGGATATGGGGTGGCACTTTCAGGGTGTAGAAGTGATTGGCCTTGTGGGCCTCTTAGAACCTTCTTCCACTAGCTCCCTGATCCCCCTGTAGCCTTCCTCCACTGGCTGTTTGTCTGCTGGGGAAAAACGCTGAATCCATAAGATGAAGAGGGAAGCACGAGCAATGGAGGGGAGCGGGGACTTTGCACATTATGGCAAAGACCTCCAAGTGGCCCAACATTGTTTATTATGTTTGATGGTTTACTTCAGTGGGTGTACTGAAGATTACTGATCTGAGCAGACTCTGGTTTATATCTTGTCTACAGAGTTTACATGCACTTGAAGGGTTTTTAAAGTATTGAAATGTTTATTCAATACCCAAAGTCACATACTGTCATACGGTGCTAACGTTTCGGGTCCGCACACCGATCCTTCATCAGAGCGACAGTCAACTGTCACTGACAGTTGCAACCCATCCGGGATTCACCCGTGGAGGACGGCGCTGTTCCCAGTCCCTCATCTCTCTCTCTGCCTCGCTCTGTTTCTCCGCCGCGGCTGTGACTGGATAGGTGGAAGTGACATCAGGAAGAGAGAGAGCAGAGAAGGAGAAGTCATCCTCTGGCAACCACCATTGTGGAGTTCTTTCGCCTGGGACTGGATCTTAATTAACAGTTATTTATTAAATTAATTTTTTTTGAATATCAATTGAAAAGGAGGGGGGGGTTAGTACAACACTTTTATAAGCACTAAAATGATCCCAATAGTGATAATAATATGCAAAACAATACTAAAAATGAATAAATAAAATATTTTTCTCATCAATGTGTTGCTCTAATCAGTAACATTTATGTAAACATCCGTGAACTCTTAAAGAACATTAAATGTGGCCAATATTATTCCAATTAATATAGAACATCCGTTCACTATATAAAAAGCATCGGGGCTTGTTCACACCAATTGCGGTGCGTTCCAGAGTGGTAGCTGCTGGAAAGCGCTGTAATTGCACACTAAACTCCCCCCTTCGTTTTGGGCAGGAGGGGGTGTGGCGGTGCATTAAAGTCAATGGTACTGCAGCCCAGCCCCCACGCCCAGTGTGATCGGATGTGTGGCAAAACATTGCCTGCGTTCTGGTCCCATGTGAACACAAAAAACAGAGCATGCAGCATTATATCTGTGAAGTGAGAAGTGAGCGAACGCCGGTATGTGTTTGCTCACTTCCCGATCTACTGAGCCGACCTGTGACAGTTTCATTGTCACAGGTCGGCTAGAACTATGAGGATGAGTGAAAAGCACTCACCTCATAGTTCTCCTTTAACATTTCCACTTCGTTATAGGAACCCTTGACGATCCCTTGCCTATTGGCCTTGAAAATGGCCAGAACTGATTTTAAAGATTCGCTCCCGCTGACTTTATTGGGATTCGGATAAACATTCAGAATTTAGGAGCAGTTCAACGAACCTCCCTTGAACTGAACCCCAGTACGTTCGGCTGATCCCTACTGCTTTGTAGTACGAACGATTGTACAATGCTAATCCTGCTATCTCACTGCAATTCAACTAGACAGATTCTGTCTGAATGAAAACAATTGACTCTCTATAATCCTTTTCGCAGGCTTCAGGTCATGCGAGGAAACCTTGGAGTAGCGGGTTTTGTTTTGTTCTAACAAGAAATAAGTACTTCCCTATTTCAAATAACAGTGTGATCCAAGCCACATAGACATAGCGGGTTGGGTGAATTCATGGCAGGCATTAGGACCCAGCTGTCATGGAGGCAGGCCGCCGGTGTTTGCATGTAGCAGCTGCAGACTTCTACACTCAGAGCTCTGCAGAGGGGAGAGACCCTTACAGAGAAGGGGGAGACCCTCACACCAAGGCATAGTGCCTGGAGATCAGACACCTAAACACAAGAGGTCTGCATAGTGAAAACCCATCGGCATAGGGGGGAGAAAGACACAGACCCCTGGTATAGAAAGAGACCACCAATTCTGGATTGTACCGGCTGGCCTGTATAGAAGAGAAGACCCCAAGCTGGACCTTGCAGAAGAGGGGATATTGTTGTGGTTGGTTTCGAAGGCAATGTCACCGTAGACGTACTAAGTGGTAGATGCTCCAACTGCATTGGAAGGTATGAGAACGTAAAGACCTCCGGAATAAAAAGGAAGAGGGTCTCCTGGGCTGCGAAAACATAGATGCAACCCAGATTTGAGCACAGAAGGCTGGATCTGGGAAAAGGACCATCTGAACAAGAGGGGAATAGCGTGAGAGCAGTCAAGAAGGTCTATTGTGACATCAGAGATCAGGCCTGACGGTGACCCCAATCCATAGGGACCATCAGAGGTGACAGCCTTGATCTGTCTATGGCTCCGGTGAGTGCAGGGGGAGGGTAAGGCAGCAGCTGATGTTATTAATGAGAAATGCAGCTTATGTTCATTATGGAAGAGCCAGCTGCTCAATAGATTGGTCACAAAGGGCCGTACCATTGTTTGCTGGCTGTAATGTTCTCTTTTTGGTTTTACTGTAGTATGGGGTTTGTTGGCTTCTGACTTTCTGCCAGTTGCAACAGCAAGTTATGGCTGAAGGCCCGGCCTGATATCTGCAAGCGACATATGTAAACCAGGTATTGCTTGTCGCAGGAGTGCAATAACAAACAAGGTGACCGATTGGTGAGGGATTGTTCCATTTTCTTCCAGGAGAAGGGAACGGTGACTTGACCATAAGTTTGCCAAGTCTGGTATTAAAGTCCTGGCAGGTCACAGCAATGCTTGATGAAGATGATCTCACCTGGATCTCAAGGTGTCAATCTTAGTGAGATATCTGCCATTGATCAGGGATTGTTCCATTTTCTTCCAGGAGAAGGGAACGGTGACTTGACCATAAGTTTGCCAAGTCTGGTATTAAAGTCCTGGCAGGTCCTGACAATACTTGATGAATGTGAGCTCACCTGGATCTCAAGGTGTCAATCTTAGTGAGATATCTGCCATTCATCAGGGATTGTTCCATTTTCTTCAAGGAGAAGGGTACGGTGACTTGACCAGAAGTTTGCCAAGTCTGGTATTAAAGTCCTGGCAGGTCCCAGCAATACTTGATGAAGATGGGCACAGCTGGTACTCAAGGGGGTTGATTTACTAACCTTATAAACACACCACGAATGTGTATACACCTCTGCAGTGTGTTCCCTCCCAGCATGATCTATGGGTGGAATCTAAACACCTTTGTAATGTGTACACACCCAGCAGGTGTCTTGTGCAAAGCCCTGAATGAATTCCAAGGTGATGTTGTGTAAATTAGCTCTATGTTGTGTTGCTTGCGTTGATGAATGCAAGGAATGTAAATGCTTGCGCTAACCATTTTTGTCTAAACTGTGAAGCAGCATTATATATGCATCATGTGCATGATTTTTCCATATATGGCATTAGTGGAAATATGCTTTTAGAGACTTTTTGGTTGATAAATACGTTTTGCTGTGTGAAAATCACACACACCTGGTGTGTGTGTGTGTTTAGGTTAGTAAATCACCCCCAAGGTGTCAATCCTGGTGAGATATCTGCCATTCATCAGGTATTGTTCCATTTTCTTCAAGGAGAACGGAATGGTGACTTGACCATCAGTTTGGCCAAGTCTGACATCAAAGTCCTGGCAGGTCCCAGCAATACTTGATGAAAATGGGCACAGCTGGTAGTCAAGGTGTCAATCCTGGTGAGATATCTGCCTTTGTATGGCAGTTTGAGGTTGCCCATGCCCACCCGGGTCACACATTGGCAGGACCTGCCACAACTTTTTCTGATGCCCAGAAATGCTATGACATGGCATTTAACCCCTTCAATGCCCAACTTGCACAGCCAATGCATTCATCTTTAACATTCCCTGCAAGTTTCTATCTGCCATGTACGGCCAACCTTTACCGAGCAAAATCTGCTATGTGAAGTGACGACCAATCAGACTGCAGTTTACTGTAGAGAGATCGGTAAAAGATGGAGGATCCCAAATAATTGGTAGATGTGAATTATTTTTGTCTTGTCAAAGCAGCAAACTGACTAGTGACAGTTGTCATTGTTTGCACTCGTCCTTGATAATGGATTACGTGGGGAGGTTTTAAAGAAAACTTTACTGAGAGAAAGAGAGGGTGCCATCTTTGACCTCATTCTGAAAATGCTAGATGCCTGGCTTTCTCTGGCTTTAAGACACTGACTTGGAACAAGCATATAGATCAGGAAAGCATTATGGCAAGCCAGAACCTCCACTCTGCATGCTTAGAAAACACTGAAACCAGTGGATCAGCATGACAACAGAGGACAAGTATTTTATAAAGAAGGGATCAGCAGTGTTTAATACACAGGTTTCCTTTCGAGAGAACCTTACAAGATAGACATATGTGAGCTGACGTGGCTGACTTTTTTACGATTTTCAAAGCTGTCAACTTCAGTTCTTACTGACAAGTGTGCAGCCAGTGAAGTATCTGATGTGAATATTTGTTCCTGGGTAGTAACCCAATATGTAGTGGAGCAATGAGGAATATGACAGCCCCAGAGCATCAGTGGAAGCCAATGGCGTCCTATCCTTTTTGCCTTCTTAGGTGGGGGGGATGCTGGAGGTGCATGTTCATGGTCTGGTGCTGGTGGTGCACGATAAGGGGACTGCGGCTCTGGTGGCATCCTTCCCAGCTCACTGACGTCAATGGTGGCCAGGAGCTGGATGGGATGCTGGCAAAGTGTCCCAGGTTGCTATGATCTTGGCTGGGAGATGTGTGTGGCCCTTACCTAGGCTGCTCTGGCTGGAAAGGGAGAGGCAGGCACATGGCAAACATGCCCCCCAATACGTCACCCAAAAAGATGCTGTCTGAGGCAACTGCCTCTGACTCTCTCATTATAGGGATGGCCCTGGTGGTAGCTCATAGTTTACTCCTTCAAAAGACATTTCCAAGCTGATGAGATGGATCCACTTTCAAAGCTTGTTATGGGTTGCCTTATGGAATAAGCCCATGTATGACTTTTGCAGTTGTGACCAAACCCCACATCACAGAGAGACAGATAGTGTATGGTTTTTAACCAGTAACAAGCATCGGGAGTCATGTAAATATGCTTCCCAGCACTCTGGAATGTGCCCCTTCATGAAAAGGTAACCCTCAGGTCCCATTCACACTATAGCGTTGTGTTAAATGCATGATACAACACATTTAGCACATGGTACGGCACGCTAGGTGCGCAGCCATTGATTTGAATGGCACTTGAAAGCACCACCTGGTGGCTGTGCGTTGCATTGCGGTGATAATATTGTGGTACCACATGTTGAGTTGCACTGCATTGCGCAGTCACGGGGAGGTGCGTTGGGGTGCCACTCAATGGCAATGCAATGCACCCAGAACAGGGTATAACACGCTAAGTGCGTTGTGTGATAGCATGCATTTGACAACGCTATAGTGTGTACAGGCCCTTAAATATAAGTCTTGTAAGCCTTTCACTGTGCGCAGGAGGCAGAAGTAATGTTCCCTGGCCACACTTGGGACTTGATGATATTTTTCTAGGAAGGGCATGTTTGTCCAATTACTGTCCTCATCTACTGTGTGATAGGACAGCCATACGTTTTGCAATTTCAGCTACTAGGGTAACCAATCTGGGGCAATCGACTAAAAGAGAACCAGCAGCCAGACCAATAGTTCAACAAAAATATTTATGTAGCATTATATGTGCATTTAACATTTTATGCACATTGAGCCTGTTGCAGGCATAGTCATCTTGAATGTGATATTAGTAGCTCCAGCAGACAGAGGTGTCACTCAAGTAACACTATAGCAATGGTTGTAAAAACGCAGGTATAGGGCCTCACCGGGGGGCCCTGATGTCAAAGGACCACACCTAATATACAGTATATGCTACAGAAGACTTAAAGGAGAACTATGGGGTCAGGGCTTTTCCCAATGGTTCTCCTAAGGGTAACGGGAGGACACAAACTAGCGTCCTCCCGTTAGCCAAAGCTACTAGAGTAAATCAGGCCCTGCCCATACACTGTACGATTTCTTTCATTCCTTTGTCAAACCGTTGATGGGCCAATGTGGATGTCAATTATCGTTCATTAGCATCAATTACTGACCAAATTTCGTCGACCGATAGAATGGATTTTCGTTTGCGCATGTGCAGTGTTCATGTTGCGATTTTTTTCATATGAAAACGCCACTAATCCATCGATTACGATGCGTACGATTCTAACAAAGTTTTCTAGCCTGCCCAATAGACAAAATTCGGGCAGTTGTACAGTAATTTTGATCCTTCACTTCCCATCAACTGGCCCATTATCGTACGAAAACTAGATTTTGGAAATCGAAAGATAATCGCAAGGGATTCTTTAAGTTCCATTGGAATTACTGGCAGGAATTCTGGGAGTACCGTTGCAATTACTGGCAGGAATTCTGGGAGTACCGTTGCAATTACTGGCAGGGATTCTGTGAGTACCGTTGCAATTACTGGCAGGGATTCTGGGAGTACCGTTGCAATTACTGGCAGGGGTTCTGGGAGTACCGTTGCAATTACTGGCAGGGATTCTGGGAGTACCATTGGAATTACTGGCAGGAATTCTGGGAGTACCATTGCAATTACTGGCAGGGATTCTGGGAGTAACATTGCAATAACTGGCAGGGATTCTGGGACTACCGTTGCAATTACTGGCAGGTTTTCTGGGAGTACCATTGCAATTACTGGCAGGGATTCTGGCAGTACCATTGTAATTCTGGGAGTACCATTGCAATTACTGGCAGGGATTCTGGGAGTAACATTGCAATAACTGGCAGGGATTCTGGGACTACCGTTGCAATTACTGGCAGGTTTTCTGGGAGTACCATTGCAATTACTGGCAGGGATTCTGGCAGTACCATTGTAATTCTGGGAGTACCATTGCAATTACTGGCAGGGATTCTGGGAGTAATATTGCAATTACTGGCAGGGATTCTGGGAGTACCATTGTAATTCTGGGAGTACCATTGTAATTCTGGGAGTACCGTTGCAATTACTGGCAGGGATTCTGGGAGTACCATTGTAATTACTGGCAGGGATTCTGGGAGTACCATTGTAATTACTGGCAGGGATTCTGGCTATTCATTTGAAGGCACTTCCGAGCCACTGCACCGTACTGCAATCCTGTGCTTTGCGGTAAAAGAAAAGTAGTGCATGCACGGTATTGTGGTAGTGCAGCACATGGAAGTCAGGAGATGCATTGGTGTGCCAGTCAAATGAATGGCAACGCACCTAGAGCACGGTAACGCTTAGCTATCCATAGATGTGAACAGGCCCTTAGCGTTACTGTCCTAGGTTCAGATAGAGGATATACCCGATTGTTATCTCTGTACTGCGAAGGAGTTTGATTGGATAATCATAGATTTGATGTGGAGGAAAAGCATCTGTCCTTTTATTATAATCATCAAGGAAGTCATGGTAAGCCTAAGGAATGCCCTCTATCTTCTCAGGGTTGAACAAACAAAACTAGCAGCAATAGTCCCAGTGCCCTTTCCCTATGGCCAGTCAATACTGGGATTATTGCCAGAGAATCAGTCAAGCAGATGTATCCTAGGCTCAGGCATGTAAACAGTGTTGAAACAGAGGACTTGCTCAGAAAGCAGGTTGACTGGGACAGGGTTTTGATGTAATTCCCCAACTGATGGTAACCTTTCTAGACCTCTTCAACAAAAATCTTGGGCTCATAGATTTGTGTACACAGTTCATCATCAAGGAATGGTCTTAGGCCGCCGAATGCATGGCTGTCTACTGTTATGGTGCCCCCTAGCAGGTGACATGGGCTCACCTGAGACACAGAGTTTAAAATGGGCCTGAGACCCTAGTGGTCCCGGTTTTCTTTGCTGCAAACTGTCACCAAGCTGCGGCTCTCAGGATCGCCCCACCAAGCCCTCATTCACGCTAGAAACGGCCGGCACGTACAGCCGTATCGAGCAGCTACCGGGCAGCACAGGTGTGATTAGTACGCAGCCCCCGTCCTTCTCTATGGGACTACGCTAGTGTTCGACCGTCTACACTCACCTAAAGTGCAGGTCAGTGCGGGTGCCTGTTTCCTGTCTCAGACGCAGACAGGATCCATCCTGTCAGCATACCAGTACGCTCACCCTCAGGGCAGCTGAGCGTAAGGCGGCGTACGGCCGCATATTCCCATAAAGAGGGACGGGGGCTGTGTATTAATATCACACGCAGCACCAGTCCTTCTCGGGAGCCGCCCGATACGGCCATGCATGCAGCGCGGAGCTGTACGTGCCGGCCGTTTCTAGCGTGAATGAGGGCCAAGGGGTAGCAGGAACACAACAGCTACAGTGGAGACTGTACACTAGGCAGCAAGTAGGACAGTACTCGGGTCTAGACAGGGGTCTTGGCAGGTGCAATTGAGCAAGTAATCAGGCAGGGCGTCTAGGCAAGAGGCAATCAAGAGACTAGTCAGGTCAATCGGGGTCACCATTGGTCAGGCAACCTCACAGTAAAGTACTATAGCTCTTTGTAACAAGGGGTAGCTGGTGAAAAGACAAAGCACCAGCCACTTCTTAACCCCTTCATGACTGAGCTAGTTTTTTGTTTCTGTTCCTAAATGACTGGCACCCTTTTTAAATTTTTGCTGTGTGATTCTTCCACAGCAGCAAGTTTTGATTATTATTATTATTTTTATAATTTTTTTAATAAAAAAAAAAATAAGTAAAAAAAAAAATTATTTTTTTTTGTCAATTTTGTCAGTTTATATCAAGCAATCACTATGACTGCTTAATAAATTAACTTTTTTAAATGTTTAGTTATTATCAGGCTGCACCAAGCTTAGGAACAGCTAATAATAACTTTAGAGACTGATCCTGACAGCATGTCAGAATCAGATCTCATTAAAGGTGTTTGATGGTTCCTAGACATCAAAACTGATACATTTCACTCAAAAGATACATTTTGTATCTAGTGCTTGAAATGTATCATTTAACATCGGGGCCAGGCTATACAGCTGTCAAAACGAATAGCAGAGAGGTGAGTCACTGCTACCTCTCTGCTATCTTCAGCTGTCAGATACGAGATCGCTATTTAGCTAACCCGTATCTGAATGTAAAGGCTTCATTCTTTCATTAATGAAAGAAAGAAGCTTTTAAAAAAGCTTAACTATTTCATTAATGAATGTCTCAATAGTGAGGCATTAATTAATGACTGGAACTGCTGAGAATCAGCAGTTACCAGCATTACAGAGGCTAATATAACTCGGCACGTACAGTGTACGTGGCCAGTCATATAGCCACTTTGTGACGGGACGTACACTGTACGTCTCCCGTCACGAAGGGGTTAAGCTGGAGCTTTAATACCCTTTTGGTCAGAGGCCGCACCCAGTGTCGTCTCAGGGAACTCTGGAAGTACTGGCAGGGATTCTGTAAGCACCATTGGAATTCCTGACAGGGATTCTGGAAGTTCTGGCAGGGATTCTAAGGCTAGGTTCACACCAGATGCAGTGCATTCCGGCCCGATTCTGGCCAGAACGCACTGCATCGCATTGCGGCCGGCTCACTTTTTTGTGGGGCAGGAGTGGGCGTGACGGGCCATTGAAGTGAATGGCACCGTAGCCACTCCCTCCAGCCGCAATGCGATCGGCCGCACGGGATCGCAAGGCACATTGTGCCTGTGGTCCGGTCTGGTGCGATCAAAATGCTGCAAGCACAAAATGCTGCAAGTGAGTGACAGCTGGCTCTGCCTATCTAGAGGCGGAGCCAGCTTTACCTGCCCCCTCCCCAGTCTGTTCCGCAAATCAGCGCTGGCGGATCGGAGGGGGGAATCCCTGCTGGGAGCGGTGACTGACAGTCACGTCTCTCTGCAGGGAGATGATCAAGAAGTGAGCGAGCGACGGTATGTGTTCGCTCACTTCCCGATCTATTGAGCCGACGTGTGACAGTTTCATTGTCACAGGTCGGCTCGAACTATGAGGATGAGTAAAAATCAGTCACCTCATAGTTCTCCTTTAAAGCCGAGCATTCACTTGTTACTGACCACTCATGCATCATTTGCATCACTTGAGAATAAAACAACTCAGCTGGTATAGGTGCTCATTGTTCTTGCACTAACAATATATCACTCATCACACATTCATCAAGCTCCCTTATCCCCACTGTACACCCCATTGCCATGATTAAAAAAAAAGTTAGGCATACACAGTTTCTGATAACTGTCCTGCTGCTGGCCATGTTTACCCTTCTGTATCCTCTGCAGTATCCTAATTCTTGTAGTAAAGCCTCAGTCTGTATTCTTTGTCTCTAGTAAATTTGGGCCTAGCCTTATTCATTAGAATTGTCCTGCTGCTGGCAACTTTTACACTAGTGTATCATCTGTGGTCTCCTAATTCCTCTCTCACTTTACTCCTGCAGTAAAACAATTCTCGGTACTCTTAATTTCTAGTACATTTTGGCCTATTACTCCTAATTATAACCTCCCTGCTGCTGGCCATGTTTACACTGCTGTATCCTCTGCAGGATTTTACTTCTTGTTGTTAAGCCCCCAACCTGCAACTTGTCAAATTTAAACTGCTGTGTCATCTGCACTCTCATAATCCTTATAGTATAACACACGCCTGTGCTCTTTTTTTTTCTGTAGCACATTTCGGCCACTTCTCACTCATTAAAAATGTTCCGTGGCAGGCAATATTACATATATTGCCTGCCACGGAACTGCCAAATATTGCTGTGTCATCTGCAGTGTCTTAATTCTTGTAGTATAAGACCAACCTGTACTCTTTTTTCGGTAATATATTTCAGGCAATTCTGATTCATCAAAAATGTCCCGCGGTGGGCAATTTTACATTGCTGTATCATCTACCGTCTCTTAATTGGCCAGCAGCAGGACAGTTTTGCATCAGCAAGAACAAGGACAGCCACTGATTACAGGTGCCCACAGCTGTCAAAAAATTTAAATTGCCAGCATTGGCACTTAAGTGTCTTGTCTCCGGGTGTCAGCTGGCCTGACACCCGGACACAAGGCTAAAAAACGGACTGTCTGGGTGAATATTGGATGGGTGGCAACCCTAGCTATGACCATAAGCAAAAAGAAAATCCCAATATGCTTCTGCCTCTGGGAGTCATGCGTGTACCTGTCAGTCCTGCAATGCTTCATGAACATATATTGCCTGCCACGGAACTGCCAAATATTGCTGTGTCATCTGCAGTGTCTTAATTCTTGTAGTATAAGACCAACCTGTACTCTTTTTTCGGTAATATATTTCAGGCAATTCTGATTCATCAAAAATGTCCCGCGGTGGGCAATTTTACATTGCTGTATCATCTACCGTCTCTTAATTGGCCAGCAGCAGGACAGTTTTGCATCAGCAAGAACAAGGACAGCCACTGATTACAGGTGCCCACAGCTGTCAAAAAATTTAAATTGCCAGCATTGGCACTTAAGTGTCTTGTCTCCGGGTGTCAGCTGGCCTGACACCCGGACACAAGGCTAAAAAACGGACTGTCTGGGTGAATATTGGATGGGTGGCAACCCTAGCTATGACCATAAGCAAAAAGAAAATCCCAATATGCTTCTGCCTCTGGGAGTCATGCGTGTACCTGTCAGTCCTGCAATGCTTCATGGGGCTTATAGTTCCACAACAGCTGGAGGGCCGGAGTTGCCCACCTCCGGGCTGGAGGAACAGTCTGCAGAAGCCCGGGCATTGAACCCATCATCCAGTGATCGCAGTTGCAATGCTTTGCAGGCTTCCTTGCAAAAAAATGAATGAATGCACATCTTTTATTAATGTGGATGCATTTATTCATTCTATGCGTAGGTGGATTATTCCTTTATATGCAGAAGGTCTTAGAGCAAGCTTCACTCTTTATACCATCAGAGTATGTTGGTGTGGTCAGTGGGATAGGCAAATATGAACTGCTTTGCAGGTGGAACTGCTTAATAAGTTTAAAAAATAGGATCAGAGTCGCTTTAACTGTAACAGAGAAATTGATGTCGCCTTTTTGACAGGAAATAACTGTTTCTATAAAAATTTGCATATCCCAAGGAAAGGATGTGTAAACCCTGCTTAATCTCTTCCACCCTCATCAATGTGGTGAAGCTGCAAGCACATGAAACCCAGTTTCCTTGCTACTATTAGCACTTGAAAAAGAGGTAAATTACAGTTCACTGGCTAAATGGTAATTCATATTGAAAAGGGGTGTATATACTGTATATAGATAGATAGATAGATAGATAGATAGATAGATAGATAGATAGATAGATAGATAGATAGATAGATAGATA
This sequence comes from Nanorana parkeri, assembly GCF_000935625.1. Classification (NCBI taxonomy): domain Eukaryota; kingdom Metazoa; phylum Chordata; class Amphibia; order Anura; family Dicroglossidae; genus Nanorana; species Nanorana parkeri. The sequence continues at coordinate 689,786 of NW_017307122.1, forward strand.
GATGTTATTAAGGCAACATTCCAGCCAAAAATAGAAACATAAAAATAAAATTGGCCAAAATAAACATTTAATTAAAAGACAAAATAACAAGTCTTTGCTGCAATATTTAGCTTCAATCCAGAGAATTTCCCTATAGTAATTTTTTTCTCCAGGTACATGTCCTTGGTCTGATAGTCAGCATCATTCAACCCACTTCCTCTGAGCCCAGGCTGTCCCGGACCCGCCCCAAGCCTGTGATTGGACAATGAAAGAGAAGCAGCACAGTGATGAGTTACAGTTCATTGAGGGAACCATGAATGCCAACATGTGCTGTGACATACTGAAGCAGAGCATGATTCCCTCCCTTCTGAGACTGGGCCGCAGGGCAGTATAACAACATGATAACGACCCCAAACACACCTCCAAGACGACCACTGCCTTGCTAAAGAAGCTGAGGTTAAAGGTGATGGACTGACCAAGCATGTCTCCAAACCTAAACCCTATTGAGCATCTGTGGGGCATTCTCAAATGGAAGGTGGTGGAGCGCAAGGTCTCTAATACTCACCAGCTCCGTGATGTTGTCATGGAGGAGTGGAAGAGGACTCCAGTGTCAACCTGTGAAGCTCTGGTGAACTCCATGCCCAAGAAGGTTCAGGCAGTGCTGGAATATAATAATGGTGGCCACACAAAATATTGACACTTTGGGCCCAATTTGGACATTTTCTCTTAGGGGGTGTACTCACTTTTTTTGCCAGCGGTTTAGACATTAATGGCTGTGTGTTGAGTTATTTTAAGGGGACAGCAAATGTACACTGATATACAAGCTGTACACTCACTGCCTTACATTGTAGCAACGTGTCATTTCTTCTGTGTCGTCACATGAAATGATTATAATAAAATATTTACAAACATGTGAGGGGTGTACTCACTTCTGTGAGATACTGTATAGACTTAATGTATATATGAACAGAGCCTTGAGCCACGTTAACAGTGATAGGTGAGAGTCTGAGACCAGGGACTTTTTGACTTACTGTATACATTTCTTATGTTTTCTGCACAAAAAGCCCTGCACCAAGAACAGCTCCAGGCTCCTATCCTATAAAGACGAACACACCAGTACATTAGCAATGGGCATTCTACAGGTTAGTGAAGTTTACTAAAAAGTCAGCCTGATTCCCACTGTAGACAACCCCTGGAACTGCACTATTGTCAGTGCAAGGAAAGCACTTCTTCTCATCCAGGAAATGGAATCTAATCAAATAATTAGGTCCACTCCATGACCTATTGGCCGATATTATGGCACATCACAAACATTAAGGCTGGGTTCACACCTAGGCGTATCGAATATGTGTGTTTGGTGACGCGCGTTATTACCGTGATTTGCAGGTTTCAGAGGGCTACTTGGCTGTATCCCAATGGAAACGCGCGACAAAAACGCCCCAATGAGGCTCCTGTACTTCTTTGGGCATAGGGCGTTTTGTAGCGCGTACATACGGCCTGTAATACGCCCAGGTGTGAACCATACCCATAGGAAATAATGGGATTTCGGTGTTTGAGCGTTTTGCCTAGCGTTCGAACGCGCTACAAAACGCCCAGGTGTGAACTGGGTCAAAGGGATCACTTCAAAGGTAGCCCTGTCCTTAAAGTGACATTAAAGTAAACAAAAAATTCCCCTCCCCCCAATGTTAATGTCAGCACTTACCTTAAATGAGGTTTCTTAATCCGATCTTCTTCTTCTTTCCTGATGTTTTCATCTGTCCCTCCAGCAGTGCTGCGGCTCTCCGATCCAGCGCTGACTCCTCTCTGCTTGCTGGCACCTCCTCTCCCATGGTGTCTGCATGCAGGTGCACGCGTCCATAGACTTACCTTGCGTCTCTGCTCGTCTCCTGGCTGAGAATCCGAACTGCGCATGCGCCCGCCCCAAGATGCTTTGCAGCCGCCCGAGCAGTTTCGGATTCTCGGCGGGAGCGCGCAGCGAAAACAGGGTGCTTTTAAACCGCTGTTAAAGGGAGTTTAAAAAAAATAACTTTTTGCCTATATCTACTGCTTGCTAGCAGTAGATATAGGCAAAAAAACCCGGAGGGTTTAGAACCCCTATAAAGTGTAACTCCAACCCAAACTTTTTTAAAAAATGTTGATAGATTTGGGAAGGGCCAGCCTTAGATTCTCCAATATGATTGTCCAATCTCTGTACAGTATCTTCACCATTAGCTATAGCTTGCCATCTAAAACACATAAGCACAATGATTTTATGTGTTGAGGACATGCCGAAATCCTGACTAGTCCTCTTTAAACTAGATTTATGATTCCGAATATGTAGAACGGTCATGAAATTCCATCTCCTAGTCTGTCGGGGTATTTATTTTAGATGTTATATAAGAATGCAGGTCAGAGACTTAAGCTGGGGAACTGATTAAAGCTTTGCTGTGTTCATATGGCCTCGAGTTCTGGAATAATGTTTTTCCATGAGATGCCGCACTGTCTATTGATCTCCGGGGCTGGGGGGAAGATCTATTATTTACCAACGCGTGCACGCACCAGAACAGCAGCAGGGGACAGAGGGACCCAAACAATAGTAGACATACCACCAATTTTACCAAATATAAATAACCGTAACCCATAAAAATCAGTTAAAAGCGCACACACCCCATCAACAAGTCTTCCCCTAAGATGGTACAGATGGTAGAATATAACACAATATTATTTACCAGCGCGTGCACGCACCAGAACAACAGCAGCAGAAAACAAAGGGACCCTAACAATAGTAGACACACCCTCTTTTACATTGGTGGTCAGTAAGAAGAATGCTCCTTTTACATTGGTGGCCAGTAGGAAGAACGCCCCTTTTACATGGGTGGTTAGTGGGAAGAACGCCCCTTTTACATTGGTGACCAGTAGGAAGAACGCCCCTTTTACATTGGTAGCCAGTAGGAAGAACGCCCCTTTTACATGGGTGGCCAGTAGAAAGAACGCCCCTTTTACATGGGTGGCCAGTAGGAAGAACACCCCTTTTACATTGGTGGCCAGTAGGAAGAACGCCCCTATTACATTGGTGGCCAGTAGGAAGAACGCCCCTATTACATTGGTGGCCAGTAGGAAGAACGCCCCTATTACATTGGTGGTTAGTGGGAAGAACGCCCCTTTTACATGGGTGGCCAGTAGGAAGAACGCCCCTATTACATTGGTGGCCAGTAGAAAGAACGCCCCTTTTACATTGGTGGCCAGTAGGAAGAACGCCCCCTTTACATTGGTAGCCAGTAGGAAGAATGTCCCTTTTACATTGGTGGCCAGTAGAAAGAACGCCCCTTTTACATGGGTGGCCAGTAGAAAGAACGCCCCTTTTACATTGGGGGCCAGTAGGAAGAACGCCCCCTTTACATTGGTAGCCAGTAGGAAGAATGTCCCTTTTTGCATTGGTGGCCAGTAGAAAGAACGCCCCTTTTACATTGGTGGCCAGTAGGAAGAACGCCCCTATTACATTGGTGGCCAGTAGGAAGAATGTCCCTTTTACATGGGTGGCCAGTAGGAAGAATGCCTTTTACATTGGTGGCCAGTAGGAAGAACGCCCCTATTACATTGGTGGCCAGTAGGAAGAATGTCCCTTTTACATGGGTGGCCAGTAGGAAGAATGCCTTTTACATTGGTGGCCAGTAGGAAGAACGCCCCTATTACATTGGTGGCCAGTAGGAAGAATGTCCCTTTTACATTGGTGGCCAGTAGAAAGAACGCCCCTTTTACATGGGTGGCCAGTAGGAAGAATGCCTTTTACATTGGTGGCCAGTAGGAAGAACGCCCCTATTACATTGGTGGTCAGTAGGAAGAACGCCCCTATTACATTGGTGGCCAGTAGGAAGAACGCCCCTATTACATTGGTGGCCAGTAGGAAGAACGCCCCTATTACATTGGTGGCCAGTAGGAAGAATGTCCCTTTTACATTGGTGGCCAGTAGGAGGAATGCCCCTTTTACATTGGTGGCCAGTAGGAAGAACGCCCCTTTTACATTGGTGGCCAGTAGGAAGAATGCCCCTTTTACATTAGTGGCCAGAATGCCCTCTATTTTATTGGTGGTCAGTGAGAAGAATGCTTTCGACTACATATGTGGCAATGGGAAGAATATCCCACTATTACATTGATGACTAGTAGGAAGAATGCCCCCTATTACATTGTTGGTCAGTCGGAAGCACCCAGCCGCCTTCCCACCAGCATTGCATATAGAAGCACAGAGACCCAGTAGTGATGGCATCACTGAGTCTAAAAAGGTGTGCAATAAAAATGGAAAGGTTGTATATAAAAATTTCATAAGCATGTTGATGGGGGAGGGGGGTGAAAGAACCAAGGAAAGCAAAGTATAGGTAAATTTCAGCCTTAATAATTGTGCTGATATACTGCTTGATTATTGATACTGCTTGATTATTGTTTACAATGGGAGAAGATCGGTTGCTAGGAAACACATTATTTTACCAGGCTGTAATGAAAAAAAAAAAAAAGCTGTCCATGATGTTATCTCATTCTTTTTTTTTTCACAATGATTTTATTGAGTTTTTTGTTTTTCAAGATAACAATGTAGCAAGTACGTCATAGCGTTGAAATGGTTGTAACAAATTTTCCTGGAATATGCAGACACTTAGTAATCTCAAACTCCATGGAGTAAACAATAAGAAGAGAAAAAAAAAAGGGCTCATAGGATGGTATGAAATACACAATAGTATAAGGTTAGGAGAGTACTTTACATCATTCTTATAACATATTGTAATGTGTCCTTAAGACGACCATTGGATGGACCGACGAGTCCGTGTTCGATGCCCGTCACCTAGTGTGCGACATTCCTTGGACTCGGCCTTCAGGAAAATGCGTACTATCATGGTCAGTGAAGGAGCAAACGGAAGAGAAAAGAGAAGTAAAGAGACAGTTCTCTAGTGGGGAAGAGGGGGGGGGGGGGAAGAAAGAGGGGAAGGGATGTGGTGTCGGTCGTCTCCGTGAGCCGCGGCCCCCTTAAGCCCCAATCGGTCAAACGTCTGTCAGACTCTCCCGTGGCAGGGAAGGATGGGCGTATTGTATCCATGGATCCCAGCAGGTTTTCAGGAAGTTTTTCTGTGTATCCAGGAGGATGCTGGATAGTTTCTCATTGATAAAGAAGAAATCTATCCTGCGTCTCACTTCTGTGAAGTGTACGAATTGCTTTTTCCAGGCCTGAGCTATGGCCTGTTTGGCAGCTAGCAGTATGAACACTGCAAGCTTGTGTTGTGATTTTGTGAGAGTTGCTGGTTTGAGATGCAGGAGTGCGAACCATGGGTCCTTGGGCAACGTTGTCTGGAAAAGACTTCTAAGGACACGTTATCTCATTCTTTTAGTACAGACAAAAAAGGAACAAGCGCACTACCAAAGGTACAAATTGGGCTTCCAACAGGGCTATAGAAAACAGTGTGCAGCTCTTAGAGGCAGGGAGAGGAGCCCTGTGTTGGCAATAGCAGACTGTAGTGTGTTTAAGAGCGCTACTCCTGTATAAGTTCAATTAGACAGTCATGAAATGTAACAATGTTGTATCACACTGGGGATTAACAAAATACAAAGTGACTCACTTTTAGATGTCCTAGGGAGCTTTGAGAATGGTCCGGTGGAGACACTAAGACAAATCTGGACAAGTGAAGCCCAGTAGTGTGGTCGGCAGAGGACATAGGTGCAGATGTCTGTTGCAAAGAAACTCAGCTGGCCAGGCTGAGCCGTTGCGGCCGCAGACTCTGTGAAGTCAGTGCTGTGTGATAGTACTAATCTGGTACCATCTGTCTATCAGAGGTCTCAGGGGATGGAACGACAAAGTCGTGGGCAACAGACTTCGGCTGAGACAATGATCGGGGTGTAATGTAGTGGTAGAGGGTGTCAGAAGGGAGGACAGAAGCGCTACGCGTTTCGAGGCTATGCCTCTTTGTCAACCTCTAGTGAAAAGTGGACGGACTCCACTTTTCACTAGAGCTTGACAAAGAGGCATAGCCTCGAAACGCATCTGCACCTATGTCCTCTGCCAACCACACTACTGGGCTTCACTTGTCCAGATTTGTCTTAGTGTCTCCACTGGACCATTCTCAAAGCTCCCTAGGACATCTAAAAGTGAGTCACTTTGTATTTGGTTAATCCCCAGTGTGATACAACATTGTTACATTTCATGACTGTCTAATTGAACTTATACAGGAGTAGCGCTCTTAAACACACTACAGTAATTCTTTTAGTACACAGCAGTCATGTTAGCCATGTCATATACAGGGAGGACGTGTGGTTGGCAGCGCATGTATTTGGCACAGTGCATTGGAGGGAAGGACATATCCTTCATTGAGCATTCCTTGGGGTTGTGAGGTGCTGAGCACTAGGCCACAAAACACCTGAAGATCTGATAAGACGTCCTGGCTGTCCAATTACATTGACCAACCTAAACATAGCTACGGAGCTGTGACCATTCATTCAAAGGTAGGCATTCAAAAATGGTACCCACTTCCTGATATACAATCGGCCATGGGATAGCACATGGGAGCCGCAATAAAATATAATAGCCAAGGTCAAGCAATAACCAGTTCCAGATAACTTAATACCCAGCTTTTAGCCCCGTCTTAAAGGCCCAGGCCAAGCAATAACCAGTTCCAGATAAGTAAATACCCACCTTTAGTCCAGTGTTAATGGCCCAGAACAAGCAATAACCAGTTCCAGAGAACTAAATACCCACCTTTAGCCTAGTGTTAATGGCCCAAACCAAGTAATAACCAGTTCCAGATAAGTAAATACCATCCTTTAGCCCAGTCTTAAAGTCACAGGCAATTACCAGTTCCAGATAAGTAAATGCCCACCTTTAGCCCAGTCTCAATGGCACAAGCCAATCAATAACCAGTTCCAGATAACTAAATACCCAGGATGACTAATGTCTCCACTAAAGAAAAACTATGACATCTGACCAAGTAGAAAAACAGGGAGGGAGGGCAGAGGGTTTCTTTTGGTCTCTGTGGCAGACTGTTGAGAAATAATGGAGCAATCTGAGCTACAAGTAGGTGGCTCAAATCTCATCAACTATGCAGCCAATGGAGCTCTTGTTGCCAGGGGAGATCCATACATCGTAGGACCAATAAAACTCAATCAACATGAGAAATTCAACAGAGCTTAACAGAAGGAGGAAAGGCCTGAGGAATGGAGGCTCAACGTACAATCCCATGGGGTTCCATGCAAAATGCTGGGTCCCATTGCCATTTTATAGGACTTCAAGTAGTCGTCTTCAAAAAGATCCTGTGCTCCTTTGAAGGCTCTGGTGGGCCAAATACTACCTGCATGCATGTTCACATACATTGCAGAACTCCCTCGGTAGCCTTACAGCCTGGTGACATCTGACAAACATACACTATATTACCAAAAGTATTGGGACCCCGGCCTCTACACACTCGTGAACGTTAATGGCATCCCAGTCTTAGTCTGTAGGGTTCAGTATTGAGTTGGCTCCGCCCTTTGCCGCTATAACAGCTTCAACTCTTCTGGGAAGGCGTCCACAAGGTTTAGGAGTGTGTCTATGGGAATGTTTGACCGTTCTTCCAGAAGCACAGTTGTGAGGTCAGGTACTGATGTTGGACGAGAAGGCCGGGCCCCGAGTCTCCGCTCTAATTCATCCCAAAGGTGTTCTATCGGGTTGAGGTCAGGACTCTGTGCAGGCCAGTCAAGTTCCTCCACCCCAAACTCCCCATCCATGTCTTTATGGACCTTGCTTTGTCCACTAGTGCACAGTCATGTTGGAACAGGAAGTGGCCATCCACAAACTGTTCCCACAAAGTTGGGAGCATGAAATTGTCCAAAATGTCTTGGTATGCTGATGCCTTAAGAGTTCCCTTCACTGGAACTAAGGGGCCAAGCCCAACCCCTGAAAAATAACCCCACACCATAATCCTCCCTCCACCAAACTTCACACTTGGCACAATGCATTCAGGCAAGTACCGTTCTCCTGGCAACTGCCAAACCCAGACACGTCCATGGGATTGCCAGACAGAGAAGCGTGATTCGTCACTCCAGAGAACACGTCTCCACTTCTCTAGAGTCCAGTGGCGGCGTGCTGTACACCATTGCATTCGACACTTTGCATTGCACTTGGTGATGTAAGGCTTGGATGCAGCTGCTCGGCCATGGAAACCCATTCCATGAAGCTCTATAGGCACTGTTGTTGTGCCAATCTGAAGGCCACATGAAGTTTGTAGGTTTGTAGGTATTGACTCTGTAGAAAGTTGGCGACTTCTGCGCACTGTGCGCTTCAGCATGCGCTGACCCCACTCTGTCATTTTACGTGGCCTACCACTTCGTAGCTGAGATGCTGTTGTTCCCAGTTGCATCCACTTTGTTATAATACCGCTAACAGGTGACTGTAGATGATCTGCTCTCCTTGACCACATAAGAGTCCCCAACCCCCCCCCCTCTCCCTTCTTTCCCCTTCTTTCTCTCCCCTTGTCTGTTTGTAGCTGTGTGTCTCTCTGCTGTCCGCTTGTCTTGTCGTGTTGTACGTCAATTGTTCTGTTGTCTCGCAAGGTGTTCTAGGTGGGGCGACATACCTGATGGTTCAGTAATCGGAGCTTTCGCAGGATGTCTTGTTTCTAACCTGATACTGAAGACCCAGGGCCTCGCCCGGCTCAGTGGTGTTGGCCCTCCTAGGTAGGGGGGACTTTGGCAGTCTGAACCCCCGTGGCAGGGACGGGTCACTGGGTTACGGTGCAGGCCCAATCTGGGAGCAATGTCATTTTTTTTTTTGCTGCGGATGCGGGTGTTATTATTTGCAACTGTGCTATTATCCTCAGGGATGCTCACCTGAAGTTGCCCTTGAATGTTGTTTTAAGTTTTTGTATGTGGAAAACTCAATAAACACTATATTTTGCACAAAAAAAAAACAGGTGACTGCGGAATATTTAGTAGCAAGAAAATGTCACGGAACACCTGAATCCAATGATTTGGAGGGGTGCCCCAATACTTTTGGCAATATAGTGTATATTGAGTACAGTTCCTGGATCTCTGCATTTCCTGGTCCTGTCCCCCTTCCATCTTGTTGCCGTACTGTCACCATGATTAAAAGCTTTACTGACCAACAATCTATCACCCACCCTTCCTCTTTCAATTTCTCTGCAGCAAGACATGCTGCAGCCTCCCACTATCCGTTACAGGGGACATGTGCTATAAAACAGGATATAATAAGTGGCTTGGGAATGTGATTTCTGTCAAAGACACAATATTGTAAATGATTATTATTTTGTACGATGCAATCGTAATGCCTACAACCTGAACAATCAAAACTGATCATAAATAGAGCAAAGTCTAAATGCACAAATTACTGAGTAATAACGCATTTGATTTTTCTTTCGCTGTTATGTGAATCATACACATTATACTCTTTTGACATGCAGCCTGATGGTTTAATAATCTGGCAGTATTCCATGTTTTGTAAAGATTTTGTGCTCAAAATGCTTGTTACAAAAAAGCACAATCATCCAAAGCGTTGTGCAGAATATTAAAAGCTTTCTAACTAATGAGAATATTTTTTTAATCCAATCCTGTTTTGAAGCTTTCAGTGCACACAATACTCACTACCCCAAAGCTGTTTTATTTAGCTATGAAAAGCACTGAACAATATCACGTCATGATGCAGAATAAAAGCATAAAACAATAATATAGAGACAAAGCAAGAACAATGCATCTTCTAGGATTTATTTTCGGATTGTAGAAGGACAATGGAGCATATCGTCCCAAACACAGAGGGAACAAATAAGGGTCCTTAGTGGAAAAAGAACATCAACCCAAAACTAACCATTTGGCCTCCCTGCTACCTCTGGTCAATTTTTGTGAGCTAGCTTAGATATACAGTGGCAACTTACACATTGTGGCAATCTGTAAACTTTACTTCTCAGGGTTGTGGCTCCTAATGAAGGTACACAACATAGCATCTAATCATCTTCCAGTCATAGTGGCACTAAAATCTGACGCGTGGCAATCTGTAAACTTTGCTTTTCAAGGTTGCGGCTCCTAATGAAGGTACACAACATAGCATATAATCATCTTCCAGTCATGGTGGCACTAAAATCTGACTCGTGGCAATCTGTAAACTTTACTTATCAAGGTTGCGGCTCCTAATGAAGGTACGCAACATAGCATCTAATCATCTTCCAGTCATGGTGGCACTAAAATCTGACACATGGCAATCTGTAAACTTTGCTTTTCAAGGTTGTGGCTCCTAATGAAGGTACACAACATAGCAATCTAATCATCTTCCAGTGATGGTGGTACTAAAATCTGACACATGGCAATCTGTAAACTTTGCTTTTCAAGATTGCGGCTTTTAATGAAGATACACAACAGAGCATATAATCATCTTCCAGTCATGGTTGGACCAAAATCTGATGTGACAATCTGTAAACTTTACTTATCAAGGTTTGTGGCTTCTAAAGAAACATAGCATCTAATCATCTTCCAGTCATGGTGGGACTAAAATCTGACACCTGGCAATCTGTAAACTTTACTTATCAAGGTTGTGGCTCCTAATGAAGGTACACAACATAGCATCTAATCATCCCCCAGTCATGGTGGGACTAAAATCTGACACCTGGCAATCTGTAAACTTTACTTATCAAGGTTGTGGCTCCTAATGAAGGTACACAACATAGCATCTAATCATCCCCCAGTCATGGTGGGACTAAAATCTCAAACTGTTAAATGGACACAGTACATCCAGTCGACCCCTTACACTAGTTCACCAGAGGATGGCACATAATCCTCCCCATCTCCTTCTTGTCACAGGGGTACTGATGAGCCAGATAAGCCCATATTTGGGGGGAACATTTCTCAACCCCGCAATGCTGAAGGATATGTCTGGTACCAAGGTTTGCTGCCACCTTACTTTGGAAATACCAGCCCACATGCCTGGTATGAAGGCTGGTTAGGTCTGGAAGAGGGGGCATGTTGCTTTTGATTTCATTATTCATTTTTAGGGCTGCGGAAATTAACAATTAATTTCTCGATTAATCGTTAAACTTTTTATTTGACATTTTTCAAAATAAAAACACGACGGTTAACCCTACTAGTGCTGCAACTGTATATAAAGATAGTTTCAGCACTATGGAGAGCTCCAGCCAGCAAATTCTCCTGCTGGCCTAAAAGCTGCATTGTTACATCTGTCCACTAGTGCCACATTCACCTACCGCACAATTATTCTATTATAAATAGGGCAAATGCGGCTGTCGCATGCCAGGGGAATGCCATCAGATATCACAAGGGAGAATAGTCATAAAGAATTTACTAGTCTAATTTTACAGCAAATTAATTATATACAGACCCTTAGTGACCATAGTTCTATCATATACTGTAGATATCGGAAAATAGCATTTTTTTGTGATAGTTGCCCTTTAAATTGTGAAAGTAAAAAAATTTGACACACAGGTCACAAACTGAATAAAAATAACATGTTTTAGGCCAGCCTACTTCAGCGAGAGTCTGAATTCAGCATAGTGTTGCCTCATGGGTTTATACAAGAGGTGTGAATGGGACAAGGTGACAGAAAAGGACAGAAGGTGACACAGAGCTGAAGGTTAATGCTACAGAACGCATAGGCCAGATAAAGAAACATGAACACAGAGCCCACTACAGAGGACTTATTTAGAGCCTTCTGTCTCCTCTCCTTCTTCCTCTATCCCCAATCTTCCCTCTCTCTCTCTCTCTCTCTCTCCTCTTATTTCTCTTTATCTCCTCTCCCCTCTTCTATGTCTCTATCTCCCCTCTTTTTTCTCTTCCCTCTTGTTTCTCTTGATCTCTTTTCCCACTCTCTCCCCTCTTTCTCACTCTCTCCACTCTTCTCTCTCTCCCCTATCTTCTCTCTCTCCTTCTCTCTCTCCCCATCTCCCCTCTTCTCTTTCACTCTCTCTCTCTCCCTCCTTCTCTCACCTCTCTTTCCCCTCTTCTCTCTCTCCCCCCTCTTCTCTCTCTTTCTTCTTCCCTTTTTACCCTCTTTTCTTTCTTTCTCCTTCCTCTCTCTCTCTCTCTCTCCCTTCATCTCCCCTTTTCTCTTTCACACTCTCTCTCCCTCCCCTCTTCGCTCACCTCTCTTTCCCCTCTTCTCTCTCTCACCCTTCCTTCTATCTGACTTTCTTTCTGTTCCCTTGTCTCTTTGCAATCTCTCTCACTTCCTGTTTTTCTCTCTTTCTGTCTCCCCCCTCCCCTTCCTTAGCACTCTCTCTGCTCTCCCTCCTTTTTCTCTGGTCTCCCTCCTCTCTCTCCCCTCTCTCTCCTCTGCCTTACTCTGTCTCCCTCTCCCCCTTCCTTTGCTCTCTCCCTCTCTCTCTCCTCCCTCTCTCTCTCTCTCTCTCTCTCTCTCTCTCTCTCTCTCTCGCCTCCCCTCTCACGCAGCATCTAATGACACAACTCTCTCTCTCTCTCTCTCTCTCTCTCTCTCTCTCTCTCTCTCCTCTCTGCCTTCAGGCAGCATAGACTGGCAAAAAGCTCCCTTAGAGCGATGGGTGGGGAGATTCTGATCCGAAACAGATAAAACTGCCCAACAAGACACATCAGCATAATGTTACATATAGAATTGTTTTTGTTAATTTAACTGTGTAATCACCAGAGCTAGCTCAATACCAAACTAGGTGACTTGTTCCAAGATTACCAAAGTGCCAGGGCTGCCAGCAGCCCCTGACTGTCAAAGGGGTGCACAAAGTACTCTGCTCCTTCCATCTTCTCCATTGCAGGGAACAGGATGGCACCTTCCTGCAGAGAGAACTTTTATCAAGTTGAAAAATCTTCCTGTGCAAAAAGAATCAAGTAAGTCCAGAAGAGGCAATCAGTAGCAGCCTTGAGCTAGCCATACACCAGTAGAACTTTGTTCAAAATTGTTTTATTTTTTGATCAATTTTCTAACGATCGGCGGGATCTAATGGATGTTCATTTTCAACCGTAGTGATGAGAAAACCGAAGGAGCAGGAAGAAAATGTTTCTTGTTTCTTACCTGGATGAAGCAAATTCTAACCCTGAATGTGATTCTCGTTCGGGAAAAGTCATACATATTGCGAGCATGTGTGATAGGAACATAATCAGAAAGAGTTTATTACATCTGGGATTCCATTCAAGTAGCAGATCTGGATGACATTTTTAAGGGCTTTTTGAAGGAAAATAGCTGACTCCATAATAGCAAGATTAAAGGAGATCAATGAGGTGAGTGATTTCCACTCATCCTTAGGCCCGGTTCACACCTGGGCGTTTTGTAGCGCGTTCCTACGCTCTGCAAAACGCTCAAACACCGAAATCCCATTATTTCCTATGGGTATGGTTCACACCTGGGCATATTACAGGCCGTATGAACGCGCTACAAAACGTCCTACGCCCAAAGAAGTACAGGAGCGTCTTTTGGGGCGTTTTTGTTGCGAGTGTCCATTGGGAAACAGCCAAGTAGCCTTTGGAAACGCGCGTTTGTCGCGCGTTTTTTTTAACCCGGCAAACGCGCATATTCGATATGCCTAGGTGTGAACCCAGCCTTATAGTTAGAGCCGACCTATGACAAAGAAGCTGTCACAGGTCGACTCTAACGATCGGGAAGAGAGCAGAAACATGCACCGATCTGCTCACTTGTCGATCATCTCCCTCCAGTGAGCGGTGACCGTCAGTCACTGCTGCCCGCAGGGATTCCCCCCTCCCCTCTCCGATCCTCCAGTGTTAAGTGGAGGAACGGACGGGGGAGGGGGCGGGCACAGCTGGCTCTGCCTCTAGATAGGCCGAAACAACAGTCACACAGCTGGGTGGATCTCGACAGTAATGTCGGGATCCGTCCCGGCTGCGGCGCTCACAATATATCGCGGGCAATAGCCTGCGATATACTGAGCTTTGGGTCACAAGAGGAAGCTAGTATATGTATGACCATTTGAACAAAATTCGAACAGCGTATGGCCAGCTTTAAAAAAAACTTTTTTTTGGCTTTGTCTTTTGGGTCACATGAGTACATTTACTGCCCGCTGTATGCTGACAGTGCAGAGCCGTGTCACTGCCGGGAAGGATCCTGACAATATTGTTGAGATCCACACAGCTGCCTGATTGACAGCTGGCTCTGCCTCTCTAGAGCAAGAACCAACTGTGCCCGCCTCCTCCGCTGTGTGTCCCTCCAATGAGAGCTGGAGGAACAGATAGGGGAGGGGAAATCCCTGCAAGGAGGAGTGACTGACAATTATCACTTTCTGCAGGGAGAAAACCCGTGAGCTGAGAGATCAGGTTTGTGACCGCTCAGCTTGTGGTATAGAGCTGGCATGTAACAGCTGCAGTGCCCCATGCCAACTCTAAGTATTGGGAAGAGTATATTTTACTCTTCCAATACTTCCCCTTTAAGGAATTGCTGCAGGCTTGACAAAGAGTTGTGTGGGCACAGCATCACCAGCCAGCCGGCTCATGGAAGAGATGAAACATTATCTGGCCTTTTTGAGTATGCGCTGATCTGATGTTTGTGTATGGGACTTTGCACACATTTGGAGGGCATGTTAACTTAAAAAACACTTTAAAAATATTGCTATCCTTTAATACTGAAAAATCTTGAGCGATCTCAAGTCTTCTTTCATGCATAGACTAGCCAGCCAACAATTGTGGCATGTGCCAGAGGGGATTGGTGACTTTTAGAACATACACTATATTGCCAAAAGTATTGGGACACCCCTCCAAATCATTGGATTCAGGTGTTCCGTGAAATGTCCTTGCTACTAAATATTCCGCGGTCACCTGTTAATGGTATTATGACAAAGTGGAAGCAACTGGGAACAACAGCAACTCAGCCACGAAGTGGTAGGCCACGTAAAATGACAGAGCGGGGTCAGCGCATGCTGAAGTGCACAGTGCGCAGAAGTCACCAACTGTCTGTAGAGTCAATAGCTACAGACCTCCAAACTTTATGTGGCCTTCAGATTGGCACAACAACAGTGCGTAGAGAGCTTCATGGAATGGGTTTCCATGGCCGAGCAGCTGATAGTTTGGGGTGGAGGAACTTGACTGGCCTCTACAAAGTCCTGACCTCAACCCGATAGAACACCTTTGGGATGAATTAGAGTGGAGACTGCGAGCCAGGCCTTCTCGTCCAGCATCAGTACATGACCTCACAAATGCGCTTCTGGAAGAATGGTAATTTTGCCCAGTGTAAAGTTTGGTGGAAGGGGGGATTATGGTGTGGGGTTGGTTTTCAGGGGTTGGGCTTGGCCCCTTAGTTCCAGTGAAGGGAACTCTTAAGGCATAAGCATACCAAGACATTTTGGACAATTTCATGCTCCCAACTTTGTGGGAACAGTTTGGGGATGGCCCCTT
>NW_017307122.1:706824-724553 GCF_000935625.1 Nanorana parkeri
CTTCAGATTGGCACAACAACAGTGCGTAGAGAGCTTCATGGAATGGGTTTCCATGGCCGAGCAGCTGCATTCAAGCCTTACATCACCAAGTGCAATGCAAAGCGCGGGATGTCGTGGTGTAAAGCACGCCACCACTGGACTCTAGAGAAGTGGAGACGTGTTCTCTGGAGTGACCAATCACGCTTCTCTGTCTGGCAATCCGATGGACACATCTGGGTTTGGCGGTTGCCAGGAGAATGGTACTTGCCTGACTGCATTGTGCCCAGTGTAAAGTTTGGTGGAAGGGGGGATTATGGTGTGGGGTTGGTTTTCAGGGGTTGGGCTTGGCCCCTTAGTTCCAGTGAAGGGAACTCTTAAGGCATAAGCATACCAAGACATTTTGGACAATTTCATGCTCCCAACTTTGTGGGAACAGTTTGGGGATGGCCCCTTTCTGTTCCAACATGGCTGCGCACCAGTGCACAAAGCAAGGTCCATAAAGACATGGGTGAGCTAGTTTGGGGTGGAGGAACTTGACTGGCCTCTACAAAGTCCTGACCTCAACCCGATAGAACACCTTTGGGATGAATTAGAGTGGAGACTGCGAGCCAGGCCTTCTCGTCCAGCATCAGTACATGACCTCACAAATGCGCTTCTGGAAGAATGGTCAAACATTCCCATAGACACACTCCTAAACCTTGTGGACGCCTTCCCAGAAGAGTTGAAGCTGTTATAGCTGCAAAGGGTGGAGCCAACCCAATATTGAACCCTACGGCCTAAGACTGGGAGGCCATTAAAGTTCATGTGCGTGTAAAGGCCGGCGTCCCAATACTTTTGGTAATATAGTGTATGTGGACTATTGTTCTTAAAATAACACTATGGCTCCAGTGCTAGACCAGATCAGCAGAGGTGATGATATTTCAATATTATAGCTCAGCCTGGTTTGCAAACGTCTATATGTCTCACCGTGTACTTTATATAAGAGCGGATTCGAAAACCTCAGTCTGGTCCTGTCGGCTTTTATCAGCATTAAGTGTACCTCGTTCTCACTTTCTCCCTCTGCTGTTCTATGTCTATTCCCACCTCCCCATTTCCTCTCTTCTGCCTGATGAGCGTTGGGGGGGCGAGGGGGATGCAATCTCACAGCTTCGCAGTTTGGTTGCCATAGAAACACATCCAGCTTGTGTTAATGTGGAACGGGGCCCTCGCACTACAATAAGGAGGTGCAGGCTTGGAAAGCATTATAATGAGCAGTAGGATCAGATCACTGCATTGCACAACACTTCACACAAGTGCGGCACTTACAGGCTTGTTAAAAAGAAAATGAGGAGCAACATGCCCTGACCTACAGCAGCCAATCAGATGATATTCATTATTATATCAGGGAAGAAAAAAAAATTAATGACCATGTGTGACTGGAGGCTATGGGCTACAGTGCACTGCATGGTCTTGTTGGGCTTATTCAATAATGTAAAAGCTGAACTCTGGGCGCAAAAACTTTTATTGAAATATATTTCTCAATAGCCGCAGAGAATGTAAATCCACTTTGTCTGCACCAAATGTCCAGACATTACTTTATAAAGTAGCTGTGACATCATCACTGTGCTAAACATAACCTGTGCAAAGAGCAGAGCTGTGGGAGGGACTCCAGCAGGCTCCACCTACTGCAGAAACCTACAGGAGGGGGCGGAGACAAGACCAGCCACCCTGCACAAGGAGACATAGAGCAGCAGTGAGCGGTCTTTATGCCAGGAAGCTCCACGTTTCACACTGGATTACTGAACAGATCTAGAAGAAATACACAAAGCACACCAGATTCCAGGAAGAATACACATAACTCTTTTATTTATACAATATATGCTTATTCCGGAGTTCAGCTTTAAATTTTCAGTCAACAAGAGCACATCATGACTGACTGCATCATTGAATTTATTCATGAAGGCTGAACAAAATTGCTGTGACAAGCGAAAATCCTCTTGCTGGATCTGCTCTCATAAATTAAGCCCGCATTAGACTTAAATGATTCTGTAACTAATAGAAATTCTAAAAGGGAAAGTATAGCGTACTTTCAGCAAGCTTGTATTTTGGACTATCATTGCATACCTCCCAAATCTAGAACTTGAAAATAAGGGGCACGCTGATGGTGATGACAAGCAGCAAACAGCATGCCACGCAGCCACGGCAACAATTGTGCTTGTCCACAATGCACTGAACATTAGTGTGACTTAAAGGGACAGTGCTTACTCTCTGTATACCCTGCACATATATGCTGCTATCATTGTACCCACAAAATGATTTACTGTGCTACAAGCGAGAGTCTGAAAGATACAGATAAACCTCAGGACAAAGGATCATTTATAAAAAAATACAACTCTTCTGATAGACAGTGAGCTAACACTTTATCTGAGCTTACATTATGGAGAGCTTCATTTAAGTAGTTAAGGGCTACATAGGAAGCAGCAACACTTCAGTCAAAATTATGTAACATTCAACATTGTGTATAGATTACAGTGATCAAGACTATGAAACATTCAACTCAGCATAAAGGGAAGAGGTCAGCAGCATGTAACAGAGAGCCTTTACACTGCTGGTCAGTGGCAGTAAAAAAGTACCTCCCATATCACCTCAGTCATAAGAAGAACCCCCCACCAATCACTATGGTCAGTGGCAACTGGCAATTAGATTACCCCCAATACATTAGTTCCCTTCACACCATAAAGGGAATGGGTCAGGAGCATGTAACAGAGAGCCTTCAAACTCCTGCTCAGTGGCAGTAAAAAAATACCTCCCATATCATTGGTAGTCAGTGATGAGAAGAACCCCCCACCAATCATTATGGTGAGTGGCAACTGGCAATTAGATCACCTCTAATACATTAGTGGCCAGGGGCAATCATATGCCCCCCCCCCCCCCCCCCACCCCCCCGTCCCTCCCCCCTCCATCCCACAAAGCATTGGTGGTCAGTGGGTTCTCCATTCTACTCCTAAAGAGCAATCATTAGCAGTGAGTGGATTTTCCACCCCACCCACCAAGAGCAATTATTAGCAGTCAGTGGATCCCCCCTCCCCCATCACACCCCCAAGAGCATTCATTAGTGGTGAGTAGATTCTCACCCTGTCTCCCAAGGATCTAGAGGTCAAAGTATTCTCATCCCAAAGCATTAGAGGTAATTAGGGGATTCTTCCCTACCCCCCCAGGTATTGGCAAGCCTTGGTGGCCATTGGATTCACCTTCCCCAACAGGAATAGGTAAGCATTGGCATTCAGTGGATTCCCTCACCAGAACATCATTAGCAATTGTTCACAGTATTTACCTGTGCCAGAGATCCTTGTCCCAGGTCACTGCTGGAAGCTACTGTCAGGAGATCACTCAGCCCAGCAGTGCTGCTATAGCGGCTTGGAGCCAATTACAGGAATGAGCGTTCCAGTGCTTGTCCCTGGGACACATCTCAGATCTGCGGAACCCTGGGACTATATCCTCAGTATCCGGGGTGGTTGAGGAAAATGCACATATACTATATGGCCAAAGGTTTGTGGAAATCTGAGCATCACACCTACCTGAGTTTGTTGGATACTCCATTCCAAAACCATGGCCATTAACATGGAGTTCCCCCCTCACCCTTTGCAGCTATAGCAGGCTCCACTCTTTTGGGAAGGCTTTCCACAAGATTTTGGAGTGGGTCTTTTGGGATTTGGGCTCATACAACCAAAAAGAATATTTGCAAGGTAGTACTGAGGTTGGCTGAGAGGACCAAGCTCGCAATCTGTGTTCCAATTCATCCCAAACATGTTCAGTAGGGTTTAGATCAGAACTCTGTGCAGGCCAATTGATTCCTTCACACCAAACTTGGTAAACTATATCTTGATGAAGCAGTAAGAACATTGTCACCTTACACCAGGGAGTGTTTGAACAAGGACCTTCATGGCAAGATCGCCAGGTATTCTTTTGAAGATAGTTGCAGATTTAAAAATACTGAAAATGAGACAGAGATTTCATTGGTTGGGTTACAGATACTTTAACATCAGAGTACCGTTGTGTCACGGAAGAATGGAGAGAACATTAATTATGTCCTAAAATATTTACAATTAACATTTTTCTTCCCTGTAGGTGCAAGGATGTAAGAAAATGACAGAGCCATAGTAGGACTCAGCTGGGAGATGACTAACACAAGTGTAATAATCTCTGCGCACTGACCTCACTACTGCTCATATCTAAACCACAATGCATGGCAATCATTCCATTACATTGCGGTAACACTGACCTGCAGAACTGTGCTTTATCCACATACATAAAGCAGTCTATTCTACCACAGGAATACAAAATGTCACCTTTCATGTGCACAATGTACAAAATGATCCTCAATGGTTGTTATTAAAGCAATTAAAGCCATAAATCAATTCAGCTTGTCTGTATAAAACAAAATCAAATAGCACATAAAAGTTTCCCTATTGTTTGTAAATTGCATGGAAGCAAACCGAGGGCTCGATAGGTCACCTTGGGCCATTTAGCATAAAATATCAGCCAAAACGTAGTTTTTTTTTAGTGTTGAAGTGATGAAGGATTTATACTGTGTCGGGTTTTTAACCTTTAAATCATTTTACAAAACTTTTACAAAATTTTACAAAAACGACAGTTTATGTACAAATAAGGAGGTTGGTACATAGCAGGAACATGGTGGGACTGGAAAATTGATGTTGCGACTGAACATTGCTATGGTTGGTCGGAGGCAGATAGCATTCATGAAATTTGTAGACGAGCCTACAAATGTGCCGGATAGACGCGGCCATGCTCTGACTAATGATGAAACTCTTGTGGGTGGAAAGGATTTGTCACGATCTGGGATCAGGCTCAGAGTCCAGCAGCTGAAGCAGCAGGCAATTCGTAGTATAACAGGCCTGGGTTTGGTACACAAGCAGAGGGTAGTAGTGGAGGAGCAGGCAGAAGCGTAGTCAGTGAACAAGCCGAGGTCAGTAGCCAAATGTATCAGGTATGAATCAGAAGACGATGAGAGTAGTCGGTGAATCAGCAGCCCAAGGTCGGTACATGGGTAGCAGTATGAGTAGATTGTAGCACTGAGGGAGCAGGAAGCAAGATAATGGCAGGAGCACAATAATCTGGCAAACAGGAAGTGCAGAGGCAGGGCTTAAATAGGAAATTCAAGGGAGGAGCAAGGAGTTCAGCAGAAACTAGGTTTAAATTAACTGAGGATTACACAGGAGATCAGGCAAGGAGCTATTCAAAGTTCTAAGGTGGCTCAGCAGGTAGAACCACCACCAGCTACAGCAGAGGCCCTGGGTTCAGATCTGGTTCCTGACAGGATTATTGATGTGGTGGAAAGGAACAGATAGGTAGCAATAGATTTCATGGAACAGAACATAGTGATATGGGTCTCTTCCTGTAGCTGGCCTAGTTCTTGAATTTTATTAGGTGATATTTCTATAGCACTTCATCCACTGTTTGGGCAGATGCGAGGCAGCCATATTGTGCATACTCAGAAGAATATCCTACTAGAGCCAATTTACCATGTGTGATAGGAAACCCATGCAAGCATATAGTGTGTTGGCCAATCCTGGATTTCAACTGAGGACCCCATTTCTGAGGCAGAAGTGCTAAACACTAAGTCAATGTGCTCTACCGCCCCTGTTGCAGCAAAGCTGAGCTCAGCTGCTGCAGCAATAGGGATAGCTTTATGCATGCAAAGGCTTTGAAAGTAGGAAAGCGATCATTCCATAGATTCTAGGAGCATGCCTATTGTATGGGGCATCCTAGATTACAGGCAGGACAGCGCAGGTTGCTCCTATGCCCTTTTCCTGACACTTTCATAACTGTGCTATTTTAATAAATGAAGAATATACGATATGCTAGTTACGCACCTCATTCATCATTACATAGCACCGCAGCTATCTTGTTCATGGAGTCAAAACTGAACTGTCTTTCTCTTCTTCCATTCTGTTTCTTCTGTCCATCTAATGGATTGATGCAGGGTCGTACCGCTGCCCTCATATTCATATTTGCTTTAGTCACCTTCCTCATTATTCTGAGCTCCAACAACAACGAGGAACCATTCAACTACAAGGAGCTCAAGATCAAGCATCACAACCCACCAAACATTAGAAAATGGGGGATACAAGATGGCTACATCTCAGTGTCTGGAAACAAGGTGAGATGTCTGTGTGTCTTCTGAGATATCGTATATTTTCTTGTTACTGGTTCTTGTTTTTAGTTGCAAAATAATTTGATATTTTAAGGAGAAGTGTGGGGAGAGAACAATTTTCTTTCTACGCTGCTTAGAGCCGCCATTGGACATTGCAGAGAGAAGAATGTTCATGTAACCAACAATCTCTCAGCTCTTGGTATCTTGTCTTTAGTAGACATGTGCACTGCCAAAAAATTTGTTTCGTTTCGTTTTAAATTCGGATTTGTGTTATTTCGTTTTTCAGGATTCGGGTGTGAAAGTCAATTCGGATTGGGAATTCGGATTCGGACGAAATGCGGTAGCGTTCGTACGAACGTTCGTTTCGTTTTCTGTTCTTATTCGTTTCTTATTCGTTTCTTATTCGTTTCTTATTCGTTTCGTTCGTTTGCAGCAAAAGTGACATTTGAGGGGGAAAAAATATTTTTCTCCTCTAATGTCACTTTGCTCCAACGAACGAAACGAATAAGAAACGAATAAGAACAGAAAACGAAACGTACGAACGCTACCGAATTTCGGAAATGGAAATTCGGATTCGTTTGCATTCGTTATGTCTGTAATTCGGAATTCGGATACATCCGAATGTCCGAATTTCCGAAAATTCGTCCGAATTTCGATTCGGAACGAAACGAATCGCACATGTCTAGTCTTTAGTACATTTCTGGGGTGAAAGAAAATGTATCATGCGATATGTACCATGGGGCCTTACTGGTTGGGGGCCATCGTAAGAGGTGCGTGTTCAAAGGACATGGTTTGCAGCATCAACTTCCATTGGGGATCTCTGCATTCAGTCACATGGCATCTTAGAGCTGCAAAGTGAGTCAGTGATGGATGACGAGCCTCTGCCAAATTCTGTGATTGCAGGCCTGAATGGGTAGCAAGTAGCTATATAACCTCTGACTGAAAACGTAATGGTGAAGTATCTTCACCTAGGTCCACCAGACCAATGTATCTTATTATTGGCCAGGGTGGTAAATACCTCCTTGTTTCACAGCCCAGTCCTTTGGGTAGCAAGTAGCTATATGGCCTCTGACTGAAATCTTGATGGTGAAGTATCTTCAACTAGGTCCACCAGGCCAACATATGTTATTGTTATTGGCCGAGGTGGCAAATGTCCCCATGTTCCACAGCTCAGTCCTTTGGCTGCAGTCCTACAAAAAACCCCAATATCGCTCTGTATGGGGTACACATGTAGACTCCTTTCTTCCTGCCACAATGCAGTGCTTGTTGGCTATCACCAGGCCCAAGCACCATCACATTGGGGGGGCTGCCTAGTCATATGCAAATACTGACTTTCAGAAAGTCTATATTTGCATATATTCTTAGTGGAGGTCCAAACTGTATATCCTTATATGTTTACCTGGAGTAATAAATAATTGAATCCACTTAATGATTTAAAGTCTAACCTAAATGTTGACCTCTGAAACTCTCCTTAGACTCTAGGTTCCAAGTGCAACAGTTGCATCCTCGTTACCAGCTCCAGCCACCTTCTGAACACCGGCTTGGGCCCTAAGATCGATCAGGCAGAATGCATCATCCGCATGAACGATGCTCCCACCACTGGCTATGAAAAGGACGTGGGTAACAAGACAACCTTCCGGGTGGTTGCTCACTCTAGCGTGTACCGGGTGCTGCGAAGGCCACAGGAATTCTTGAGCCGAGCTCCAAGGCAGGCGCTTATTTTCTGGGGACCCCCGGTCAAGATGCAGCAAAACAGCAAAGCCAACCTGTATCACATCATCGAGAGAGCCAGCTCTGCTTTCCCCAACGTATCAGCCTTCGTTTTGTCTCCTCTGAATATGATGAGGTTTGACGATTTGTTCCGGGCAGAGACTGGACGAGACCGGTTAGAATCAACCTATTCCTAAGTACATATACAATCCCAGTGTTATATAGACCCATCTGGAAAAAGATAGGTGATGTCCAGCCATATGTAGGCTGCTTGACACTTTTTGAGTACCCTTCCTTGGCAAATAATGAGACTATGTGGGGGCACTTTTTTAGTTTTTGTATAGCTCAAACTTTTGTTTTAGGTTTTTGGATAGAGTGTGCAACAGTTAGGACCTATGTTAAGTTTTTATTGTGTGCATGTTTGACAGATAGTGATGCCAAATCCAACATGTAACAGTTGTCACCAGAGAAGAGGTGAGGGAAAATCTTCCAATGAGGGCGATTGTTCTGGGGACAACTGTCTAAGAGAGGAAATGCCCTCATTTTAATTTTTTTCATTTTACTTTCTGCTGCATCTCCAAGGCAGGAAGTGAAAGGAAATCTCCCCAGCAGGACAGCAAAAAATTACTTGACAGGAGTTTAAGCATTCTCTACTCTATCCTGAATTAAAACATCACTTTAAAGGAGAACTATGAGCTGAGCCTCATATTTCGAGCCGACGTGTGACAATGAAACTGTCACAGGTCGGCTCAATAGATCGGGAAGTGATCAAACACTTACCGTCGCTCCCTCACTTCTTGATCCTGTCACTGCAGAGAGCCGTAACTGTCACTCACGGCTCCCTGCAGGGATTCCCCCCCTCCCCTGTCCAATCCTCCAGCGCTGACTGGTGGAACGGACGGGGGAGGGGTGCGGGTACAGCTGGCTCTGCCTCCAGATAGGCATAGCCAGCTGTCAATCACGCAGCTGGGTGGATCTCCACAGTAATGTCGGGATCCGTCCCGGCTGCGGCGGTCTCAGTATAACGCGAGCTGTAGCTTGCGGTATACTGAGCTTTGGGTCACGGGAGGACGCTAGTTTGTGTCCTCCCGTGACCCTTAGAACTATGAGGAAAAACGCTTACCCCATAGTTCTCCTTTAAAGTGTATGTAACCTAATAATGAACTTTCCTTAGATGCTACCTTTTGGTCTTGTAAATAGGGACGAGCTCAGGTTCAGAATTAACCTGTTCCAAACCTGAGCTCCCCCGAACCTGGTGAAGGCCCTCCTCAGCATGGAAGGAAGGTCCTTCCATGCTGCCCAATCAGCAGGGGGTTTGTCCACAGCTTCAGGTAAGCAAAGGGGGTAGGTGCAGTGATGTAATTCACCTTATATGGCTACATAGCTATATTAGTCAAATGACATTTACCTAATATGGCCATATAAGGTAAATTATGTCAGCACAAGCATCCCGCTCCTTTGTGTATGGTCTGCTTTGGGGCAGGGAATTCCCCAACCCAAAGCTGATTCGGCAGGATGCCCATGTATTTTCCATGTTCGGATTAACTCAAGTGTCATTTTTTTTTACCTGGTGATCCTGCCAGTAACACTCTTCCTGTCCTAAGGTGACATCACTTACTGCACTGTATCTATGTAGGAACGGTGGATGTCATTCTAAGTTGTTCTCCTGATTTGGACTACAAACACTTAACCCTCTCCTCATCTTCCTTCTATGACCTTCTATGTAATGGAGCTGTTTTGTAATTCATAGAAGATAGCTAGAAAAGTTGATAACATTGTTTGAAATTTGAGTTCAGCACACAGGAAATTACGAGGAAATTAGATTTTTGGCAGGATCAACCGGTATTTTTTTGTACTTGCAGAAAATGTATTGCAGCCACCACATCTAAGGAATGGTTAGATGCAATATATTAAATGTCTGCTCTTAGGTTAAGATGTATTCAGGTTTAGTGCACCCTTTCTAACTAACCCTACCCTTCTGCCTCCAGCACTTTCAGCATTGGAAATACTTACTTAGAACATTGCTGTCTGGAGATCTTGGCCTCCCAGATTCACACAGCCTCTTGCAAAAATCTTCCCAGCTTTACCCACGTGTCTATTGAATTCCGACAACCACAGTTGCCAGTAGTTAGAATACGATAGCCGATATTGGAGATCCCTCCATCCATGCTGTTTTGCATGGATAGGGGAATTGAGTGATGTTCCACGGTCAGCTTGTGTTAACCCCAATTTGGCTGCAAAGATGTATGGCCAGCTGTAGAGGTGTATGAAAGCCGTTGTGTGCAAATGCAGGTACAGCTCAAAAGATTTCGGAAGATTTTACCCAGAGGCTGTGCAGCTCTGGCTAGTAACGATCTAGATATTTATTTCATATGCTGGACGTACTAGGTGACGGGGGAGAAAAAAACACATGCATCTTCATTCTCTTCTACCCCTGTGTGTGTATGAGCTCTCCTGTATAAATTAAACCAAATGGGAGCCATATCACATTAAAACCAAATGGGAGCCATATCACATTACAACATTATACGTGTTCAGCAAATGCATTTTTTGTCTCTGGCAGGGAGAAGTCTCACTCCTGGCTCAGCACGGGCTGGTTTACAATGGTGATTGCGGTGGAGCTGTGTAATAATGTTCATGTATATGGAATGGTACCACCTAACTACTGCAGGTAATAGATCTTTCTCTTACTCTTTAACAATGCTGAGGATTTTCCCATTAGATAGCAATCAGGGCGACATTATCATTGGTTTGGTTAAGGTTTTGGAGAACCTATTTCTGCAGAATAATGGAATCTGAGCAATTGCTGAGAATTGTAATGGCCCATTATTGGCCGCTGGAATGAGAAATAACTCAATCTAATGCTGCAGCTTCTGCATATTGCAGGGAGGTAGAAAAGTGTTCTGAGCAGGTTTTGCTTCCCCATCTCAGACAGTTATGTGTGGGATTCATTCATGTGACATTGTCACTGGTCCTAAAATAATAGCCCAATTGGACGACTTTAATATTTGTAATTTATATCAATGGTGCGACTGCACAGTCTGCATAAATGGTATGTTCGCCCCTGCTTCCTGTCTATTGGTAGGTATAAGGAGTTGTAAAGACCCAGCAAATACCATCCTGTTATAACATAATTGTAATAGGAATACATACTAGATTTGTTTTAGATAATGAAAGCTTGCTTGAAAAAAATCCCTTTTATGTAGTGAGCGCTGCCTTCCGTCTGCCCATCACTTTCAACAACTTGCTGCTTGATGTGATGCAAGCTCCATTTTTGAAGGCTACATATCCTATCATGCATGGCTTCCAGCAAGCAATGATTATGTTATATTGTTCAGATGTTGAGGTGTAGTTCAGGAGGCAGGCTCTGTGAGCGTGGTGACACAATAAGTGCATGGTGTCAATGCATTGAGGAAGTACATCCAATAGACATCTTCAATAAGTAAGTTTACTCACTTCTGGATGTATATGGTTATTAGGAGTGGGATAGAACTTATGAAAATTCAATATAGAAATACAGGTATATTTTTAGTTTTTCACCATAGTTACTCTTTAAAGTAATCTTTAATTTTTCTCTGAAAGAGCCAAACCACAATTGCACTTTAAAGCAACCGTGCCACTGCTAAAATACTGTGTACAAAAATAACTCTGCAAAAAGGAGATCCATAATGCTTACCTGTCCAGCGGGCATTGAGTCCTATCTGGGCCCCACTGGAGAGCTACAGTTACTGAAGGATCTTCAGTATCAGTCACTTTTCTGGGTGCATCAGATGTCTGGCCCTCTACCCACTGGCTTCCATATTGCTACTATGTCCTGAGACTACAACCACTATGAGTCTTTGTGGGATTGGTGTTATACTGTACAATTTGAAGCGCAACTTAATTTCCCCCCCACAAAAAAAAACATTGCTGGTGGGTAGAATTTTTGGAAGAAGATACTTTGTATGTCTCTTCTCCCAAAAAACTCCTTTGCACTTGCAAAAAGTTGCCTGCCAAACATGTATGAAAAGCTCAATTGAGTGTCTGGACTACGAAGCTCCGGTACGTGGGAGTGACATCATCAGTGTCCACCCAATGGCTGAAGAAAGATGAACCAGCAACAGAGGGATGAGGGGGACGCAAATTTGTATTCTCTGTAGGGGGGCAAACTAAGAAGTAAGTTTGCCATAACTATGACATCCATATTTGTACATTGTGGGAGGTGCCCGTCATGGTGACCCACGTCGGCTCAGTTCTGCTTTAAGGCGGGTCTTTACCCCCTTTCACTAAAAATCACATCAGCATGCATTTATGCGTGCTGATATGAAATCATCTTACATTCATTAGATAAACAATCATTTTTGCTTTTACTTACACTTCCTGGTTGTGTAAGGCACTGGCGATGTAGCCCTGGCCTGGTTCAGTGAGGCACTAGTGATGTAGATCTTGCTTGGCTGAGTGAGGCACTGGTGAGCCCTTGCCTGGTTTAGTGAGGCACTGGTGAGCCCTTGCCTGGTTTAGTGAGGCACTGGTGATGTAGCTCTTGTCTGACTGAGTGAGGCACTGGTGATGTAGACCTTTCCTGGTTAAGTGAGACACTGGTTATCTAGACCTTTCCTGGTTAAGTGAGGCAATGGTGATGTAGACCTTTCCTGGTTAAGTGAGGCACTGGTGATGTAGACCTTTCCTGGTTAAGCAAGGCACTGGTGATGTAGCCCTTGCCTGTTTGAGTGAGGCACTTGTGATTTAGCCCTGGCCTGGTTAAGCTAGGCACTGGTGATGTAGTTCTTGCCTGGTTGAGTGAGGCACTGGAGGTGTGTAGATTGTAGATTGTCATTACTAAACATTTCTATAGGTGCATTTGTTGTCCTTTTTAAAATAAGGGTGAAGATCCCCTTTAAGGGCTCATGCCCACGGCCATAAAAAGCAGAATTTTTATCAGTAAATTGTTTTTATTTCCATGGAACTGAACGCATTTCTATTGTTTTCTATGGGCTCATAAGATCAGTAAACGCACGCTGCGTTCAGATCCATAAAATCAATATTCAGAAATTTGCGTCCAAGGTCTGCATACAAATGCGTTTAAACGCGTAAATTCAACGGAAGTAGAATCTCACGCGTCTAAGCGGTATACAGATGCTTATGTATACACGCCTAAACGCAAGCACCATTTCATCTGTTTTTTAATGCAGAACCTTTCTGACAGCGTGATCAACCGTTTGATGATCAACCGTTTCATTATGGCCGTGTCTATGGGTGCAAAGAACGCCATACGCCAATCTTACAAAGGCTCATACCAAACAAAAAGGAAGTGGAAATGGAAATGCAATCTTGTTTATTCAATGAAGAGTCACGAAAGATGCAAACCATGATGTATGTTTTGTAGGTCAAGCTCCTTCATGAATGTAGCTTGGCCGTTATGTTTTACACTTTCACTTTGTATGGATCTACACTCATTGGTCCAGATTGCATTGGGCTGCAGGTTGAGACGCACACTGCTTTATATCTTCTTGGCTTTCTGTGCACAGTGTACACAATGGCTGCAGTTGCCACGGTTACATTGAAGCAACATTTAAAATCTCTTTTGTCAGCTTTAGAAAACCAAAGGCAGCTGCAAAATGAAATAGAACCGCAATCGTAATAACATGAATTGAGAAAATGGCTTGTGTGGCGATGATAGCAATATTTATTATAAATGCAGTGTCACATAGTTACATAGTTAGTCAGGTTGAAAAAGGACACAAGTCCATCGAGTCACGCTTTAAAGGGATCTTTTTTTTAAAGGATTTTATCTTATTACCATTCCAAATCATTTTATTGTGTGCGGTAATGAAGGGTATACTCTCTGAGATCATCACTGCTCCAGTTATTATTGCAATTGTCTTTGACGGGTTATTTGTTCTATAAGATAAATGCCCTTTTGTTTGGCATGATCATGTGAGGAATTCAAACTGATACACGTCTCAGCTTAAAATCAATTCCTAGAGTTTATGCTTTAGAGAGAATGAACTGATACAGAATGCAGAACTTAGATAACTAACTCCTATCTCCTGATGCCCAGGACATGCAGTTCCGGGCGCCGGGTGGGTAGTTGTTTTCTACATTTAGCCCTGCTTTGGGCAAGCAGAGCAAAATGTACAGCAGGGAAGCTGCTGCTTGTTTTGTACGAGTGATCTGGACGATGTCACTTGTATGCCACCTGCAGATCTGCCATTCTCCATGGGGGGGTTGGAGGGTAGGGGGGGCGCATTGAGGAACCTGGCCTTGGGGCAGCAAAGAGAGTAGATCCGGCCCATGATAGATATATTATGTTTGTTGTAGGTTTAGAGCTTTGCCTGTTTTATCGTGTCGCTCATGTAATTTCCTTCTTATACTGTATGTTTAATGGCAATGTAATGCCTATCATTAATCTGTTGTTTAATAGGGTCATTGTACCAAGTTCCACGAATTCAACTGTGGTTTTAGCTGTTTTATCAACTGTGGTTTTAGCTGTTATAGTCACTTTCTAACAAAGTACTTGTTCTCTCTCTTTTCCATCCTCAGCAAGAGGCAGCACAAGATGCCGTACCATTACTACGAGCCCAGAGGTTCTGATGAGTGTACCACTTACATTCAGAATGAACGTGGACGAAGAGGCAATCACCACCGCTTCATCACAGAGAAACTGGTGTTTGCGCGCTGGTCATCTGTATATAACATCTCTTTCTCGCACCCAGAGTGGTTCGAAGATCCAGACAACTCAAACTAAATCGTGATTTTAATGTCTTGTCTGTCCTTTT
Organism: Nanorana parkeri; assembly: GCF_000935625.1. Classification (NCBI taxonomy): domain Eukaryota; kingdom Metazoa; phylum Chordata; class Amphibia; order Anura; family Dicroglossidae; genus Nanorana; species Nanorana parkeri. Next base: position 721,426 of record NW_017307122.1, read on the forward strand.
TCCACCTTCACTGGTCTCCTGTGTATGGAATAGAGTGCTCTCCAGCATAAAGGTGAATCTCAGACACAGGAAGTCCCGAGTGCCAGAACTGGTCTTTTCTGTAGGCCAGTTCACACTGTTTTGATATGGTTGTGCAGCAAAGGATTCTGGGAGGTTGTATGTGCTTCAGTTGACTTGGGCACTGCATTAGATGGACAAACCAGTCACAGTGGGCCTCGTGATCGGGACTGTTGCAAAGGAGTGATGTCTCGGTTGGTCCTAGCAACCTGTTAGCTTCTTCTTTACTTCTTTCCAGGTTAAATCAGAAGATAAAAGAAGTTGATTGGTTGCAGCTGGTAACAATTAATTGTTTCAGAAAATATTTGATCATGATGGGTCGCTTTAACAAGAACAGGAAATTATGAAGATATTCACATGTCTGTTAATTTTATTAACGGATTCAAACAGTGAAGAAGAAAAAAAAGCCAGTTTAGGTTATAGGCCTTGGTCCTCAATTTATTACCCCTTGATGTTTAATCTTCAGTGATGCTTGGTAATTTAAAGAGGTTCTCCAAGAGGTTCTAGAAGAAAGACCAATACAATTTTCATTTTAGAAGTAGGGGGTGTTTAGACACTTTCAGCTCTTCCACGTGAGTGTTAAAAAGGTTGTCGCAGATCAGTGTTAACTTACTGGGGAGTTAGATATGTGTCCAGTCTCCACCAGGAACTCACCGAACAGGTATAGACATCGCTATATGATATTCTCTAGTCAGGGTCCTCAGGTCAGCACCCATGGTAACATCTGATGCGCAGGCAAATGACCCTAGCAAAGCAAACAATTAACAGTTCATAATGTATTCTAAAAGCAAGCTATAGTCGGGGCATGTGGTCATGCATCATGCATAAAACAGCAGTTCTAGGAAGTGCAACATCTAAATCCTCATATATTAAGTGAAAAACTAAATTATATGTAGAGAGTAAGCAGCATTAAAGGAATAATGAGATTCCTACCTAAATGGAGGCACAATTGGTATACACTGTATGTGACTAACTGCTGGGGGAAATGGTTATAACAAAAGGAGCTGCAGAGTTCCTACTCTCTTATGCTTTACCTCCTATACTGCATTACTGGCCTATCCTTTGTATACCGTACAGCGATTCTATTTTATAGTGATACATACAGTACATTTTTTAAATATGACTTAAACATGTATATGGTTCAGATCCTCCTGAACTGCTACTTCTGTGTTTTTCTTTTGGTCAGTTCAGGGCAGACTGCATTTAGGCATTACACAGGCACAAGCTATGCAGGCTGTTGGCAGATGAACTGCAGAATCTAGAAGATAGGCTGGGTTGCACCTAGAACGCAGGTCAAACACTGAACCTGGAGGAACCATTTTGCTTAGGCACTGCTCAAGTCCACTGTGCTCAGTTGATTTTTTTGCTGGATGGCATCAGAGGAACACTCAAGTGTACCTGTACTGTATTCTTAATACATGACACTAGAACAACACCACTGGTCAGAGCAGAAGAGCTCTAGGAAGAGATCATTGCGTGGGCATGTCCTTGTGAGTTAAGGCAGTGGTATCTCTAGGAAAGACATCAACATATGTATATTTTGAAAAAAAAATTAAACTTTCCCAGAGAACCTCTTTAAATTCTAATGTTGCTGATAGGTGTTAGCACAGAACTACAATAAGGTCAAATTTTATAATTGTTGATACTACAAAAACTTTGATAATACCCTCCAATTGGCAGCTTCTGACTGTCCCTAACTGGCATAAATTCAGATGTTTTTCTCCCTATGAGGGCATGGCTTGACATGTGGTGGCTGTGATTTTGTTCAAATTAGGATGAAATCAAATTGTGGATTGTAGCACGGGCCTTCAATGTGTCTCGCTTGTAGGTAATAAAGGGTCAGGAGTTGTACCGACTCCCTCTAGCTCCCAATCTAATTGGTCTGTGTTTCAGCAATGACAAGGGAGCCATTTTGTTGTAGTTCAGGTGTCTTCTCTTTGTCCTGTGTAACCCTTCACTAGCATGGAAGAGTGGTGATGATTAGTGCAATGCACACATAGCTATAGTTTATAGATTTATTTCTGTGTGAGTGGTATCCTGAAAGATTGTGAGCATCTGAATATTTTATATAAAAATACAAGGTAGGTCATGGTTACATATGAAGAACGCAAGTTAATGGACGCTATAAACCAAAGTGAGCCTGTTATGTATTAACACTAGAGATGTAGATATACTGTCAGGAACACCAACTCTTCTGGCATATTGGCCAGATTGCCAGTCCAGGCCTGGTGACTGCCGCTTCAGAATAGGGAATCCTCTAATGCCGTGACCAACACGGGCAGCGGGTAGGGAACCAAACCAATTTGGAACCTGAGCTCCTCCAAACCAGGCCTATACTTGGTAAATGAAATTGAGCTCATATGTGGCCATATAAGGTAAATTACATCAGCACAAGCATCCCACCCCTTTATTTACATACAGTTGTTGGATGCGGAATGCCTGTCCCGTAGATGATTGGGTGAGTGGCCCATGGTAGTTCCTTGTTTTGTGGAGCTTAGGTTTGGACCAGGTCCAATCTGAAACTGAGTTCATCCCCCCCAAGGGAGAGGAGCACATCCTTGCAAGAACTTTGAATGCTGCATCATACTTCTGGTAGATACAAATATAATTTTATACCTAGATTGCCCTAGTCACAATAAACTTCAGGGATTTCTTTAAAGGAGAACTATGGGGTTAAGTCTTTTCCCCATAGTTTTCCTTAGGGTAACGGGAGGACACAAACTAGCGTCCTCCCGTCACCCTAGGCTCAGTATACCGCAAGCTGTAGCTCGCGGTATACTGAGACGCCGCAGTATACCGCGAGCAGCTGCTCGCGGTTTACTGAGACGCCGCAGCTGAAGCGGATCCCGACAATTGTGCCGGGATCCGCCCAGCTGCGTGACTGACAGGCAGAGCCAGCTGTACCCGCCCCCTCCCCTGTCCGTTCCATCAGTCAGCGCTGGCAGATCGGAGCAGGGAGGGGGGAATCCAGCCCCTCCCCTCCCCTGTCACGGCAGAGAGCCGTGACAGGATCGAGAGGTGAGCGAACGCCGGGATGGGTTGGCTCACCTCCCGATCTACTGAGCCGACCT
>NW_017307122.1:724741-743906 GCF_000935625.1 Nanorana parkeri
GGTATGTGTTCGCTCACCTCCCGATCTACTGAGCTGACCTGTGACAGTCTCATTGTCACAGGTCGGCTAGAACTATGAGGTGAGTGAAAAGCACTCACCTCATAGTTCTCCTTTAAGTTTTAAAGTGTATGTCCATCCAAAACATTTTGGATAGTGTGGGAGAGGATTAGAACCTCACTCTGATTTGTACCACTATCCAGGTCTCCATTAGGGAGACTTACCTTTTCTTCCTATTCTACTGGCCCCATTTTACCTGCTGTTGACTATTCAAGTCCATGTTCCATTTTAAGCCTGGGAGGGGGAGTATTGTTCATTGGAAACGCTTTGGCTGTTTTTGTGCAATCAAATTATGAATAATTAAAGACATTCTTGGACTTGTTCACCTTTTGGTTTGGCGTCCATTATTTCTATACCTTGAGTCACTTCCGGGTACCCAACAAGTGAGTCCTGTTTCTTTGAGAGCTGCCTTAGCAGAGCTAGTGAGTTTACTGGACAGAAAGTGAGAGGTATACTTTCTAACGGAGACAGAACAGTTTTTGGCTTGACATACACTCTAATTTCACATCTACAGACCTTGAGGAGAACTTTTATTATAACCTTTAAGCACAGTCTGACCATCATGGCTGCCTAGGAGTCTATAGCCTGACTATATGACTAATACGTTCACATCAACATTGTCTTGTAAAAGCTAGTTTGAAGTGCATTGTATTCAGAAAGCATTTACAAAGCGTTTAAAAGCTTCAAGCAGCTTTCTTGAAGCCCTTAGACTGGGTTAAAACGATTGTGGTGTGTTTAAAGCATGCACTTTGACCTACATTAGCGAGTGTGTAAACTTGCATTGTGTCATGGCATCTCATTCTTTCAACTGGGCTGTTTAAGGCACTAAAAAAGGTGCATGTTCTTATTTTCTGTAATGCAGTGCTCAAGGACACATGATAGTGCATTACCATGGTGCGCACGCAAGTCCACTGGCAAGGTGCATTAAGCCTTCATGCACAAGGGCAGCTGAGCCCATACAATGCAAGTACGTGGATTCTCCCCCCACCCAGTGCTGAGATGCTGCATACAATTACGTCCTTACACATACGCGGCTGTAACCGAGTACTTGCATGTACCAACATACAGCAGTTGACTTCTATGGGAGGCTGTATGCAGCACCTGTGGCTCTGAGGTGGAGGTGAATTAGGCCGTACAGGTTTAGCGCTTGTGTGCATGGAGGCTTATAATAATTGGCATCACAGCACGCCAACCCACAACACATATGTTACCGCAGCACAACAGTGTGAACCCAGCTGGTAAAGCACTACCATGCGTACTAGTGCCAGTAACGCACTAACATGCATTGTGGTGCACAATAAAGATACAAAGTCAACAACACCTTTCAGTCATAAGAAACCAATGTTTCGGCTCTTCACAGGGTCCCTTCCTCAAGGCAGCATAGTGATAATAAGCTTGGACATAAAACACCACCCTAGGGTATGAATGGGCTACCCTAAGGCAACGTGCGGCATAATGCTCCTCAATGCACGTGCTTTAAATACAATTGGAATGTAGACTGTAGCTTTAAGGAAGAATTTTCCTGGCATCAGCGGGCATTGAACAATCTTCAAACCATCCCAGCCTGGAATTGTGTGCTGAATCGCCATCGGGTTTAAGTTAAATCATAGTTTATTTTTTATTACAATGCTGCTTTTTAATGGTCTAGTCTAGTCTAAACATGAGTCTCAGAAATGATGTAGTGAGCGTAGGCCTTTTATGAGGCAAGTAGGCAAACTCCCAACGTACAAAGATGATCATTTTTGGAGGGCTGAAGACCACTATTTTTTTAATTTGTCATTAAGATAACTGTTAAGAACTAAGATAATTATAATACATGGCCAATGAATACATATTAAGGAGGGGCCTGCCATTTTGTTTTTTTTCGGAGGTTACATTCATGCCTCTTAATTTCTGCCTGCTGCAACTGTAGTGTGATTTAGCCCCCGTTCACATTTGTGCACAACAACAGGAGTCCCATCATCTCCTATGGAGCATGATCACATGTGATTGCTGTTGTGTGTTTCTACAAATGCTGCATGGTTCTTGCCCCATAGACTTCAATGGAATGGGGTAAAAATGCATGCACATGCGTTTTTTGGCATAACAACTGGGCTCCTCTCCTAGAGACTTCTACTCTAAACAGGCTGCAGAGGAGTAGAGAGACAAGGCTGTAGCTTGATGGTGTGAAGAGACAAGGCCGCAGCTTGAGATTGGAGTATGTGGGGCGTATAAGCAGGGGCGCCCCGAGGCCAGATGTCACCCAGCCGTGACGTCATCGCGCATGCACGGTCATCTAATTGACGCCTGCCGGCGGCCATCTTGGTGATGGACGCCGGCAGAGAGAGAAGGGGACGTTCACCCGGCGGGATGAGGTATGCTGCCGGGTCCCCTCCTCTCTCCTGACGCTGTCGGGCTCTCGGTCCGCCGAAGTTCCCCCCACCGTGCGGCCTAAGCCCCACCCCCAGTTCGGTAACCAAGCTGTGTGGGGAGGAGGAAGGGAGGAGACCCTGTCCCTCACTTGCTCGTCACTGGTGAGGCATTGAGATCGATGCCCTCACTGTTTTTTTTTTTTTGATTGGACAGTTCGGACCAATGGCGCTTTGCTATTGGTCCAAGCCATCCACAGAGATCACACCTCTAACACCTGTCAAAATCCGGATACAGCGCTGCCTGTAATTAACAGGTAGCACTCCGTCCAGGACCGGTTACACAGCGGGGAGGATTTCCCTGCTCTGTAATCTGCTAGAAGCCGATCTGAATGGAGAAAAAGCTGTCAGCTTCCGACTTGAAACTGACAGCTTTTTCCTGCATAATACTAGGTGAGGCTCTGCCGCATCTGCCTCCCCTGACCGCACGTCCCTGACTGACGCACAAGTGTGAACGGAGGTAAATGAATCTGAAACGCATCACATGGCAGCCGGGGTGTGACTGTAGCCTACGGCAGCGGAATTGGCGAGGCCCTCTGGTGAGATAACTTATTTTAATATCGTATTTTTGTAAAGTTGGTAAAAAAGGGGAAAAAAAACAGTAAAATGTAAATCCTGTGTCAAGTATTGTACTTTTTTTTATTATTAGTTTGTAAAAAAAAAAGTGACTCTGTTTCATCCTGGGCCGTAGCAGGAGCGAGAAACTGCTTAATCTGTAAAAAATAAATCAAGAAAAATGAGTCCAGTTACCTTGAAGACGTTTTGTTGGTCATCCAACTAGCTTTTCCAATTTGGAATTGATTCTGAATTTAAGTAAATTATTCAGAATTGAGAAAGCTGGTCAGATGACCAGCAAAATGCCTTTTAAAAATATACAGCAAGTCCAGTTGCCTTGATATGTTTTTTACAGACATACCATGACCTGGATGAATGAGATGAATGAGAACCTTCACAGTTGAGGAGCCGCCTTGGTAGGCAAAAGCTACTAACCTACATTACATAGTATTTGAGGTTGAATAAAGACATTAGTCCATCAAGTCCAACCTATTAGGATCTCATTCTAGGAGTACCTGTACCCCTGTATATTACGGTCCCTTAAGAAATCGTCCAAAAGTTTCTTGAACAATTCCACATTATTTGCTGAAATCACCGCCTGTGGCAGTGAGTTCCAGACCCTAACTGATCTTACTGTGAAGAACCCCCTTCGCCCCTTGTGCTGGAATTTTTTTCCCACCAATTTTAGGTGATGGCCTCTAGTTTTTGTAACGGAGTTAATTTTAAACAGTTTATCGCTAATGTTGCTGCCACCATTGAACATTTTGTACATGGAAATCATATCCCCCCTTAATCTCCTCACCTCTAATGTGAACATGATGTACCAGACTTAAAGTAGAACTGAAGCCAAAAGTTTTTTTTAGTTTTGGGTAGAGCAAGGTAGGTTATAACCACAGTCAGCTTTTTTTTTTCATCTGTGTCCCATTTGTGAGATTTCCCCTCACTTCCTGTCTGACAGCCTCAACAGGGAATGAGAGGAAATACCGCAAAAGTGAGGTAAATGCCTGGTGTTCCCAGTGGAAGATTTCCCATCTAGTCCTGTTCTGGTGAATACCCAAAATGTGGGATTTTCTTTCACTTTCAGTGATAACGTCACCATGACAAATAGAGAGCGTGAATCTCCCTAACGGGGACTCAGACAGAAATAAAAACCAGACAGGTTCTAATCCCTCTCCACTCTATAGAAAACAAAAAATATATATTTTGGCTTCAGGAAAACCTTGAGGCCCCATTTACACCAGATCCGTCGTGATCCATTGAAAATTGGATGCCAATGGAAGGTAACCGAAAAAGTGAATGGGACCAGTTCACAGCTGTCCGTTCCATTACGTTGCGCTGAAAGAAAAAGTACGACATGCACTACTTCTTTTTTCAGTGCAGCATAATGCAATGCAGCCATGTGAACTAGCCCCATTCACACCCATTCATTTTTCAGTGCCCTTGTGTTAGGATCCATTGAGAAATGGGAAAGGTACAATTGCAAGTCAACTGACCCTCCATTGACTTACAACTACCTTCCGACTGTGCTGTGAATGGGCCCTTAGTTGGCCATACACTGGCAGATTTTCATACGAAGGTTCATGAATCATGACTATGAAAAATCTGATGATGCCATCAGAGGCTTGACGAGTGTCATTGGAAATCTCCTTTGATCCTAACATTGGATTTTGGAATGAATGAAGTTTCCTGAACAAAAAACCACATTCATTGTTAGAATTTCATTCAGGACACATTTTCCATCTCACTCCTTTGATTGTCTTCGTCATTGTGGTTGAAATCGATCATCAGTTTGACCTCATTAACTATTAGAAAATCGAACGAACATTCCAGAAATTCCTCCCAAGGAAACTCGACTGGTGTATGGCCGGCTTAAGTTATGCCAACTTCATATTTGTGTATCACGAGCTGATTCCACCCAAGCTGATCTGTTTTATTCCAACATGGCAGCTGGAAAGTTGGGTCACATGCCAGCTTGCTACACTAAGGAAGAGCCCCGGGGCTTTGCTAAAATAACATCAAACATAATTCTGAGTTTAAAAGTCAGAATTCTGTGTTTCAAAGTCAGAGTGCTGAGATTAAAAGCCAGAATTCTGAGATTGAAAGTCAGAATTCTGAGTTTCAGTCTTTTAAACTCAGAATTCCGACTTTCAAACACAGAATTCTGACTTTTAAACTCTGAATTCTGACTTTCAAACAAAAAATTCTGTCTTTTAAGCTCAGGATTCTGTTTTTAAAATTCTGAGTTTGAAAGTCAGAATTCTGTGTTTGAAAGTCAGACTTCTGAGTCTAAAATACAGAATTCTGAGTTTCAGTCTTTTAAACTCAGAATTCTGACTTCCAAACTCTGGATTTGGTTTCATATTTTTTTTAGCATGGTCCCAATGCTTTTCCGTACTACACATGTTAGGAACACTGTGGCAAATAATTCAAACTAGAATTCTTGACTCCTCCCAGTTACTGCAGTCATTACAGGCCAAGCTTCTCTGATGGATTCTCCGCATTGTGGGCTCCCACAGCGAGAAGGTGACTCCTTCATAGAGGGTTCATGAAAATGGGGAAAGTCTTTGAGAGATGATATAAAAAATGAATGATTGAATCAACCAGTGTGTACTAACAATGGAAATATCTGTGTAGGGTGGAGTTGACCTTCAAACAACACTGTCAAAGTACAGCATGTGTAGTATGTACTGAGCCAAAGTCATCATGATACAGGAAAGTCATCATGATACAGGAGTACAAAGAAGAGTTGCTTAGGATAGGGGGTCAACCTGAACCCAAAAGTCTCAGCAGCCCCTCTGGCACACTCCACAACTGCCAGATGGCCAGTTTGGGCAAGTATGAGACCTTCCCTCATAGGGAACGCAACTGATTGTGTGATGGTGGATCTAATGCTGTGCAGTGTGTCCTGATACCCCGCCCACATACCCTGATCAGTCTATAAGTGACACAAGAAGTGTGGCATGGGCCACTGGACTGGAAACATGACTTGTGAGGGTGAATCTAATGCTGTGCAGCATGTCCCGATACCCCGCCCCAACTCCCAGATTGGCCTATAAGTGACACAAGGGGTGTGGCATGTGTGATGTTACCACTGGGCTGGAAACTGGACTTGTGTGGGTGGATCTAATGCTGTGCAGCATGTCCTAATACCCCACCCCAACTCCCTGATTGGCCTATAAGTGACACAGGAGGTGTGGCATGTTACCAAACTGAGTGCACAGCTGCTTTGACTATAAACTGTGATAAACACTGATGGGGATAACGGCAGCAACAGGAAATGAGGAGTGTTTTGGTTTTACAAAAAATGAATAAATCTTAATTTTAATACTAAAAAATGTCTGATTTGTTTGTGCTGTCAAGAACACATATTATCTAATACAGGGGTAGGCACCGCCTGCACCCCAGCTGTGGTATGGTAAAACTTTAAAGTCATGCCTGTGGCTGTCAGAGTCTTGCAATGCCTGAACTCCGGGCACACACATTTTCTTTTAAACATATTCCTCAATAGTCACAAAGGATATAAATCCACTAGCAGGCCCCTCCCACTACAGAGAACTACAGGAGGGGTGGAGACAAGACCAGTCACCCTGCACAAGGAGAGAGAGCAGCAGTGGCTGGTCTTTATTATAGGAAGCTCCTACATAGGGCAAAGTGCAGGAGTTGTTTCATGATGACTTATAGCACAGATCTGGAAGAAATACACAAAGTATATCTAAGAACATCACATGGTTCTTGTATTCAGACAATATGTGTTCAGCCCAGAGTTCAGTTCTAATGAGGAGTTACATGAAAAAAAAATAATATATATATACACACACACACACACACACATTACACGGCCAGCCATATTTTCTCATCATGTAGTCAGACTCTACTGCCTGCTTTGCACCATGCAAGTCGATGAGCCGATCATCTCACTGAAAACAATGCACTCCCTGTGTGGCTGAAATCTTATCACCGGAAGGTCCATCTGATCTACAAATCTCTTTGATGCAATACAAAAATATGGAACAGCAAAATGTCACATTGAAAATTACTTCAGAGTCCATGCTGCAATGGTGGTTCGAAATATGCACTCGCTGGAAAAGCTTTGAAGATCCAATTGAGTAAAAAAGTTCAGATGATCAGAAGGACAAGTGGAAAAGTACGTCGACTGCGCTGTACTGTCTCCTCTATATACATAATAATAGCACCTACAGAGACAGAGGCAGAGAAGGTGCCAGACATCTCAACTCTCGGCTCCCGGCCGCCCGGGAAAGAAACATTTTCTGCCTGAAAGGTTACTCTGCTCTATCTAGCAGAGTAAACCTTTCCCTGCTCTCTTTTATTCTTTTTTTTTTCTGACATCGCGGCCGCTGTCAGTCAGAGAAAAAAACAAAAACAGCATAGGAATGAATAGCTAGATTGCTATTACACTTTGGAATAGCCAATAGCAGACTAGTTATTGCGCCCACCCACTGCTGCTGTCAATCAGCAGAGGTGGACCTGAAGTTCTCCATCAGGTCCTCCTTTGCCGATTGACAGCAGCAGAGGGTGGGTGCAATAGCCAGCTTGCTATTGGCTAGTGCAAATTGAAATAGCCAATAGCAAGGTAGCTATTCATACCTGCAGCAGGTGTCAGAATACAAAAAAAAAAAAGCACATAGCATTAGCTTCTTTGCTATCTGCCATCATTTCAGGGGGGTGCTCTTTCCCCTTTCCCCCTGTGGATGAGTGTGGGGGGAGGGGGACGACGACATGGGGCACCTCCCTGAAATGAGAAGGGCACCTCCCTGAAATAAATTTTTTCAGGTTGGAATCCAAGGGGTACTATTATTATGTATAGTGAGGAGACATACATTATATAGCTCGCTGTATACTGAGACCACAGCAGCCGGGGCGGATCCCGACATTACTGTCGAGATCCACCCAGCTGCGTGAGTGACAGCCGGCTCTGCCTATCTAGAGGCAGAGCCAGCTGTACCCGCCCCTTCCCCTGTCCTTTCCTCCAGCCAGCGCTGGAGGATCGGAGCGGGAAGGGGGGGAATCCCTACAGGGAGCCGTGGCTGACAGTCACTGCTCTCTGCAGGGAGATGATTGAGAAGTGAGCGAGCGAAGGTATGTGTTGGCTCACTTCCCGATCTATTGAGACGACGTGTGACAGTTTCATTGTCACAGGTCACCTCGAACTATGAGGCTGAGTGATTTTCACTCACCTCATAGTTCTCCTTTAAGTTACCTCAAAGATGGCGGGATAAAATGCTCTGATGAAGGATTTTTCTATTGGTGTACTGTATATCCAGCTTCAGGCCCCCTTCAAGTTACTCCTTGCGCCAACCCGCTAATCATCAGACATGTAGTGTTTTTGTAATACGCAGCACATTGCAATGCGTGGCATGCACACTGAGGGGCACTGCAGTGCAGGTGTGTCGGCCACTAACAGTGCATTATGAATGGGAGATGTTATACTTCCCATTGTAAGCAATAGTGTCACCTGCCTGTTGCTGATCTCTTTATGAAGGAGATTGTGGATACCAACTGACACCACAAGGGAAATTAAAATATATAAGATGTTGTTGTCACACGATAGAAGAGTTTTATATCCGCCTCATTTCGAATGCATACGCTGTGAAGATATGGAGCTGAACTGCACACTGGGGAGCAATGTGCGCTATCATCTTCTACCTCCTCGCCGGCTGTGCACGTTACTGCACAGATCCGTCCCACATCACCTATTTGTTCTAAAGCTATGAAGCCACTGCTGTTAATATATTACAGGTCTGTGAGGGTGCACAGACCAGCAATTAAAGGAGTGAAGTGCTGTTGTGATTGTAAAGGTACCAACAGGCAGAGGACAATGGATGGAAGAGCTAACTGGTGAGCGGAAAACATTTAGATTGGGTTCACACAGGTGGCAGCCTCCGCCTTCCTCTGAAAAGAAATCAGTGGCTGCCCATCGTTCAGGAGCTGATACTGCCCAATGGGGATTTTCTATTGTACTACCACCCAGCAACTGCATACCCACATGGTTGTGTCACGCTCCCATTTATTGCAATGACTGCGTTTGGCAGGTGGTGCCGCTTGTGAAATTCGAGCACTGCAGTAAATGGGACTGCACAATACCACCCTGCAACTGCATATCCCCGCAGTTGTGGCGTGCTCCCATTTATTGCAATGATCGTGTTTGGCAGGTGGTGGCGCTTGTCAAATGTGAGCTTTGCAATAAATGGGACCGCACAATACCACCCCGCGACTGCATACCCACGAGGTTGTGTCACGCTCCCATTTATTTCAATGATCACATATAGCAGGTGGTGCCGCTTGTCAAATGTGAGCTTTGCAAAAAATGGGACCGCACAATACCACCCCGCGACTGCATACCCACGAGGTTGTGTCACGCTCCCATTTATTGCATTGATCGCGTTTTTCGCAGGTGGTGCCGCTTGTCAAATGTGAGCTTTGCAATAAAGGGGACCATGCAATACCATCCTGCAACTGCATACCCACGCGGTTTTGGCGCACTCCCATTTATTGCAATGATCGCATTTGGCAGGTGGTGGCGCTTGTCAAGCGTGATCATTGCAATAAATGGGACAGTGCAATACCACACGATAACTGCATATCCACAAGGTTGTGTCACGCTCACATTTATTGCAATGATCGCATTTGGCAGGTGGTGCGCTTGTCAAATGTGAGCTTTGCAATAAATGGGACCGCACAATACCACCCCGCGACTGCATACCCACGTGGTTGTGACACGCTCCCATTCATTGCAATGATCACATCTGACCAGCAGCACTGCCTGCCAAACACGACATGCTATACATTTTTTGCCATTCAATGCAAAGCATCATATCCGTGGCAATGTGTACAGCGCTGTTTGCCGCGGTGCTGATATTGCAGCAGTCGACCACTGAAAATCAAATGCCTGGTTTTACCGCCTCGTGCCGCCAGTGTGAACGAGGCCTTGCTGATGCTTAGTGGATACATAACTGGACTTATCTACTTTTAAAGCTGAACTCCAAGTAAACTGCTGAATACACAGACAGAATACTGTACATAGAACTGTGCTTTTACCTGCCAAAGGATTTGTAGTTTATGTCCATCCAGTTTTGAGATTTACACATCTCTGACACACAGCACAGCCCTGTCTGGCAAGGGGGGAAACCTGACTTTTCTCTGCTGTTGTTCAGTACAGGTCTTGTCCCTCCCCCAACATGTGATTGGACAGTGACTCTGCTCCCTGCTCTTATCAGCATGCTTCTTACACTGCAGCACACCAGATCAGCTCCTTGTGCTGCTTATCCCTCCTCAGTCTGAGCTCTGCCATACAGGGACTGATACCAAATCAAATTCAGGGATGTATACTGAAAAATAAAACATTTACTGATATAGTAAAATAGTTTAAAGACATTTGGATCAGAGTTGTCATTTTGCGGCGAGAGTTCGTCGGATTCGGCCGTGTCGGCGGGCATCAGTTATTTTGTTCTTTCGGCGAGTCGCCGGCCGTCGTCCATCGTGATTGGGGCGGATCTACATTGCTGGATGACGTGAATGACATCTGGATTATATCAATGGACATTTTATTTTTAATAAAATACTTTTTTTTTTAACTGTATTTGGTGAATGAGTAGGGGTAACAACTACCCCTTACTCATTCACAAGGAGGGGAGGCATGTGAGTTCCCCTTTTATGAAAGGGGGCACCCAGATTCCTATAAGCCCTCCTGCCCACAGATCCCCACAACCACCAGGCCAGGGTTGTGGTGAAGAGGCCCGCACATGGGGACAAGGTGCTTTGCCAGGGAGCCGCACCCCCTGGCAAAGCACCCTCCCCATGTTGAGGGCATGTGGTCTGGTGTGGTACAGGAGGGACGGCTGCACACTCGCCCCCCCTCTTTTCCTGGATCCTTTCGGATGAAGAGTCTTGTAAGGGATTTTTGGGGCCCTAAAATTCCAACCAGTCCTAATGGATCTGGTATGAATCGGGAAGGGGACTCCACGCTGTTTTTTTTCAAAATTTTAACGCTTATTTTTTTCATTCGGAAATTCTAATGCATTCGAATGTCCGAATATCAGACATCCCAACCTGCAAAACCTTATTTCAGGGAGGTGCCCTTCTCATTTCAGGGAGGTGCCCTTCTCATTTCAGGGAGGTACCTTCTCTGTTTTTTTTTTTATTTTGACAGCGGCCGCCGGCCACCGTCAGAATAAAAAAAATCTGAGACCTTTGTCTCCAGCCAATCACAGGCTGCCCTGCCGTGCCTAAACCCCTCCTACGAACGTTTTTTTCTCTTACAACTTAAACTTATTCATACTCAGCAGAAGCCGAACTAGTGAGCGCAGCAGACCCGGAAAGGTTTCAATCCTTTCCGGGATAAAATGTCTCTCTTGCGGTCGTCCGGGAGCCGCTATCTAATAGCGGGAGACTCCCGGAACGTCCGGGAGACTTGGGATGTCTGGAATATGCAGAAATGTGTCCATACATATAGATTTAACACACACATCAGTGCCTATCAGTGTTGTTAGAGAGCACAACAGAAGCTGTTACCTTTCAGATACTCTGTACAATATTAATGTATATACAGTATGTATACAGGGCCGGATTTCCCACAGGCCAACCAATGCCCGGCCTTGGGGCAGCAGGGAGTAGAGGGGCAGCAGGGGTGTGGAATTCCTATGTAGTTCCGGGCACCGGGCGGGTAGTTGTTTTCTACATTTTAGCCCTGCTTTGGGCAAGCAGAGCTAAATGTACAGCGGGGAAGCCGCCACTTGTTTTGTACAAGTGATCCCGGCGATATCGCCAAGATCACTTGTATGCAGCCTGCAGGTCTGCCATTCTCCATTGGGAGGGTTTGGCGGGTATGGGGGAGCATTGAGGAACCTGGCCTTGGGGCAGCAGAGAGAGTAAATCCGGCACTGGCCCCAGAGCCAGGCCTCGGTGGCCTTGTGGGAAATCCGGCCCCCGTGTATGACACTGCTATCCATATAACATCTGCTCCCTAATAATACCACTTATCACTCAGTATGAATAGCTGGGACCTTTACTTAATGTTAAAGGGCCAGTCTACTCAACGTGTTTGGTGGAGGCTGGTGAGATAAACCACATGACAGTTTCTTCACTCTCTTGAGGACTCTATTGGTGAGATCTCTGCGCTGAGTTCCCACTGTGCGCATTATGAAGGTTCCTACTTGCCCTGTGGAATTTTTTTGTTTGATATTATGGGGTATGTAGCAGGAGGAGCTAGAAGACACAAATGTGGACAGGAACACCCAAAACTACCAGGTGGACACAGGAACAAAGTCTAGAATTTTGGCAGAGACATCTCACTGGTGGAGTATGTGGGGCGTATAAGCAGGGGCGTCCCGAGGCCGGGTGTCACCTGGAGCGGAGACCAGGTGACGCCCGCTGTGAGGTCATCACGCATGCGTTCATCTTAATGACGCCTGCCAGCGATGGACGCCGGCAAAGAGAGGAGGGAACATTCACCTGGTGGGATGAGGTATGCTGCCGGGTCCCCTCCTCTCTCCTGACACTGTCGGACTCTTGGTCCATGACCGAGTGCCCGACTTTTTAGAGGGAGGGTGGATGAATCCTTTGAAATGTACCTGTGATTTGCCTGGACTAGGCAATTTAACAAGTTTTCACACACTCGGCTACATCTGCAGCACCTGAAAATTCCTGGGAAATTTTAACTTACACAAAGTTGACATCTGCTGAGGGCTATGGGCACTCTCCCTGTGTCACTGTCAAAGCTCAAGCCTGATATAATTGGTTGCTCAGGCAACATGCAATGCAGTACTGGGGTTTACTCTTCTCAGTAGAAGTAAATGGAGATGGAGACTAATCACTCAGTAATTGCTTACTGATGAGCTTCCTTTGCCATTACGTATACCACTACAGATGAATCTTATGAGACTAGTCTCTTAAAAGAAACCTGTCATGAGAGGGAAACATGGAGGCTGCTATTGCCGACCTCTTCTTCTAAAAATGCTACCATATAGAAATCCAGGTCGTGCCTTGTACCTCTGGTGCATGCTGTTGATGCTCCTGGTACAGAGTCGTGGTTGCTCTCGTAGTGACAGCTCATTGGATAGGTGCACTTAGTGCTTGTGATGGATGGTGATGATGGTGGTGGATGATGATGCTGGTGGTGAGAATGGTGAGTTATGGTGCTGCTGGTGGTTGGGGATGATGATGATGGCGATGCTGCTGGCACAGAGTATTGGTTGCTCCTGCAGTGACTGCTCATTGGAGAGGTGTGGTCAGTGATGGAGGTGGAGGGTGATGCTGGTGGAGAAGGATGATGATGCTGCTACAGAAGGGCTCATTGGAGAGGTATACTCAGTACTTGAGGTGGACAGTGATGCTGGTGGTTGGGGCTGATGATGGTGATGCTGGTGGTTGGGGGTGATGCTGGTGATGCTGTTGATTGCTCTTGCAGTGACAGCTCATTGGATAGGTGCTCAGTACTGGGAGTGGAGGGTGATGCTGGTGGGTTATGGTGATGCTGGTGGTGATGATGATGATGGTTCGTGGTGATAATGGTGATGCTGATGATTGGGGGTGATGATGGTGATGCTGGCGGTTGAGGGTGATGATGGTGATGCTAGTGGTTGAGGATGATGATGGTTGGTGGTGATGATGGTGATGCTGGTGGTTGGGGGTGATGATGGTGAAGCTGGTGGTTGGAGGTGATGATGGTGGTTGGTGGTGGTGATGGTGGTTATGCTGGTGGTTGGTGGGAGTGATGCTGGTGCTTGGGGGTGATGATGGTGGTTGGAGAGTGACGATGGTGATACTAGTGGTTAGGGGGTGATGATGGCGATGCTGGTGGTTGGGGGTGATGATGGTGATTCTGGTAGTTGGGGGTGATGATGGTGATTCTGGTAGTTGGGGGTGATGCTGGTGGTTAGTGGTGATGCTAGTGGTTCGTGATAATGATGGTGATGATGGTAGTTGGGGGCGATGTTGGTGATGATGGTGGTTGATGGTGATGCTGGTGGTTGATAGTTATGATGGTGATGCTGGTGGTTGGGGGTGATGATGATGGTAGTGCTGGTGGTTGGTGGTGATGATTATGGTGATTCTCTCGGTTGCTCTTGTAGTGACAGCTCATTGGAGAGGTGCGCTCAGTGCTGGGGGTGGAGGATGATAGTGGTGAGGATGGTGATGATGGTGGTTGGGAGTAATGGTGATGCTGGTGACAGGTTGGTGGTGATGCTAGTGGTTGATGGTGATGATGATGGTAGTGCTGGTGGTTAGTGATGATGATTATGGTGATTCTCTCGGTTGCTCTTGTAGTGACAGCTCATTGGAGAGGTGCTCAGTGCTGGGGGTGGAAGTGCTGCTGGGATCAGTGTGGATCGGGATCGCTCCGGAGGAGGCGGCTCAGGCAGGAGGAGACACCGGACAGCAGTGAAGGGGAGGCGGTATAGGAGATCACAGCGAGCCGGGCACGGAGATCAGACATAGAGGGAGCCAGCCCGGAGCGGTGACAGCGGAGGAGGCGCAGTATGAACACATCGCAGGCGAAGGATTACCTGGCAGACCGGCACATCCCCCGACTATTCGAGGTGAGTGTCCCCCATGTGTGTTGTGTGCATTGTGTGCCCGTGCTGTGATCGGATGTGTGTTGCACCTTCTCAGTATTGTGCATTGAGATGTGTTCTCCATGCATCTGTGTGTTCCCTCCATATACCTCTATGATGTGTCATCATCTGCTGTCTACACTTACACACTTGTGCATTGCTGCTGATTAGTTGTTGTTGGCTGCAGCAGCGGATTGTCTCCTCATCTAGGGTCTCAGTGAGTTGTGTTGCAGTGTACAGTACACGTTTGTGTTCAGTGAAGAAAATTCGCTCTTCCAAAAGTTACAGAGATGCATTACCCCTGAATTAGCAATCCCTTGTTTCCTAAACCCTGCTGTCACTTTAAAGGAAACCTGCACTAAGAGTAATACAATGACTGCTATGGCTGAGCTGCTTCTGAAAATGCCAGTTTACTGGCTGTGCCTGGCTTTCGAGTCACCGCCCACAACAAGCATGCAGCAAGTGAAGTCAGCACGCCTGAATAAAAACAATAAAACAAATTACTTTCCACTGCTGTTCACTCAGCAACAGCAGCTGATATGGCCCTAGTGGCTGCCGCTGCCGAGTGTTGTCATGTTCTACAACCATATGATCCGGGTTCACTGGGACAGAGACACTTCAAGAGTCAGCGTGGTCAGGCTTGGAAACATGGAAGGCGGCTCACATTTGAGAGGTGGTTGAAGAGAACCAGTCATAATTGACCTAGGCAAGAATCTGAATATTAAAGGGCACTTGTGCAAAGGACTGAGGATGCTCTCCCTGGCTGTTGTGCATGTGCAAAGGATTGGGGATGCTCTCCCTGGCTGTTGTGCATGTGCAAAGGATTGGGGATGCTCTCCCTGGCTGTTGTGCATGTGCAAAGGATTGGGGATGCTCTCCCTGGCTGTTGTGCATGTGCAAAGGATTGGGGATGCTCTCCCTGGCTGTTGTGCATGTGCAAAGGATTGGGGATGCTCTCCCTGGCTGTTGTGCATGTGCAAAGGATTGGGGATGCTCTCCCTGGCTGTTGTGCATGTGCAAAGGATTGGGGATGCTCTCCCTGGCTGTTGTGCATGTGCAAAGGATTGGGGATGCTCTCCCTGGCTGTTGTGCATGTGCAAAGGATTGGGGATGCTCTCCCTGGCTGTTGTGCATGTGCAAAGGATTGGGGATGCTCTCCCTGGCTGTTGTGCATGTGCAAAGGATTGGGGATGCTCTCCCTGGCTGTTGTGCATGTGCAAAGGATTGGGGATGCTCTCCCTGGCTGTTGTGCATGTGCAAAGGATTGGGGATGCTCTCCCTGGCTGTTGTGCATGTGCAAAGGATTGGGGATGCTCTCCCTGGCTGTTGTGCATGTGCAAAGGATTGGGGATGCTCTCCCTGGCTGTTGTGCATGTGCAAAGGATTGGGGATGCTCTCCCTGGCTGTTGTGCATGTGCAAAGGATTGGGGATGCTCTCCCTGGCTGTTGTGCATGTGCAAAGGATTGGGGATGCTCTCCCTGGCTGTTGTGCATGTGCAAAGGATTGGGGATGCTCTCCCTGGCTGTTGTGCATGTGCAAAGGATTGGGGATGCTCTCCCTGGCTGTTGTGCATGTGCAAAGGATTGGGGATGCTCTCCCTGGCTGTTGTGCATGTGCAAAGGACTGGGGATGCTCTCCCTGGCTGTTGTGCATGTGCAAAGGATCGAGGATGCTCTCCCTGGCCCATGTCTCCAGCTGTTGTGGAACTACAAGTCCCATGAACCCTGATCCAGTCACCTGTCATGAAGGGGGAAGGGGAGAGAGTCTCATGTTCCTCCATACCCAGAAATATTAAGTATTACTCTACTCCCAGGGGCTAAACAGGGTGAAAGGGAGCCACGTATGTGCTGTTGGGAAGTGGCAAAGTCAAGTGAACCCGCTGCATTGCCTTACATGACAAAGCACAGGTTTACTTGTATCAGAGGGGTCAGAGGTCAGCTGAAGCCTGAGCGCCGCTGTCCTGTCTCACAGCTGGGAGGTCCTCCAAGGAAATAGATTCTTAGCTCAGGTTCACGTTAAAGCTTAATTCAATTCAAAGAAATGCAATTATATCATCATGTAGAAGCAATTATGAAATGAACCCGAGCTGACGTAGACTCCTATAATTCCCTATGCTGCAGCACTCAGACTGGGAGAAGGGTGGGCAGGACTGGCAGTCAATCAGGCGTGATGCATGCGCATGTGTTAAAAAGAAGAATGCTGACAGGAGGAAGGAGCAGTGTGAACAGGGGGTGAACTCTTGCAGCTTTCTTCTACCCAAGGGTGGGCTAACTCCGGCCTTCCAGCTGTTATGAAACTACAAGTCCCATGAGGCATTGCAGGACTCTGACTGCCACAGGCATGGCTCCCAGAGGCAGATGTATGATGAGAATTGTAGTTTCACTACAGCTAGAAGTTGCCTAGCCCTGCTCCTGCCCAGTCATAGGCTGGGGGCAGGGAGGTGACCATATTTTATTGCTTAATAGCAATCGAGAAAAGTGTGGTCACCAGCCTGGCTGTGCAATCTAAAAGGTCTGTGTAGATCTCAGGACTGGACAGAAATATATATATATATACTATATTGTCAAAAGTATTGGGACACCCTCCAAATCATTGGATTCAGGTGTTCCAATACCTCCATGTCCACAGGTGTATAAAATCACGCACCTCGGCATGCAGACACTTCTACAAACATTTGTGAAAGAATGAGTCACTCTCAGGAGCTCAGTGACTACAAGCGTGGTACCGTGATAGGTTGTCACCTGTGCAATAAGTCCATCCGTGACATTTCCTTGCTACTAAATATTCCACGGTCACCTGTTAGTGGTATTATAACAAAGTGGAAGCAACTGGGAACAACAGCAACTCAGCCATGAAGTGGTAGGCCACATAAAATGACAGAGCGGGGTCAGCGCATGCTGAAGCGCACAGTGTGCAAAAGTTGCCAACTCTCTACAGAGTGAATAGTTACAGAATTTATACTACATGATGGTGGGGCTGAAGTGAAGTGTCTGTGTCGTTCACAGCAGCCAATCAGATAATTGCTTTCATTTTTGTAAGGTGCGGGGGGAAATATTGGGATGTCTGACGTAACCCGTCACTTCCCATCTGTCAAACACATTCCCTTGTTCCCATCGTTGGATTAAGACCCGTTCACACTGTGTGCCGTGACTGGCATTATTCTTCCCTTGATCAACGCCAGTCACCACAAGGGCGCACAAAAAAACATTTGATTTCTATGTGCTGAGTTCAAACTGCGACGACGCCTTCAGGTGGGTTGCAGTACGTTGTGGAAAAATGCAGACACACACAGGAGTAAATGAAATGTCACCGTGACCTTTCAATAAAGTTGAAAGAAAAAGTATACAATGTATTGTGTTGTAACAATGTAAGCCCCTCCCCCCACCGCCGGGACACCGTGTTTACTAGCCTGCACCCTAAAACCAGGGCCGTTTCTAATATTGATTGGGCCCCCCGTCCCCACCTGCCATGCCCCACCACCGCTGCATACACTGGGTTGGCACCATGGCACAAGTTGGCACCATGCAATGTAGAGCAGATAGGAGGAGACATCAGGGGGAGTAGTGACCACGCATGAGATGTCACGCTGCTACACTACGCACCCTATGGCAGGGGCAGAGCAACAGTATGCAATGCATAGTGAACAAAATGGTGCCGCGGCTCAGGGGGGCAGCTGCCTTGGGCCCCACAACAATGACTGGGCTCAGGGCAACTGCCCCGCGTTAAAGATGGCCCTTCCTAAAACTGATTGTTATAACATGTGGCTAGTGTGCATGGGCCCTCACACCAAGGCAATGGTTAAGACCCCTGTTAAGTTTTTTTTTTCAGTCAGTGTCTTAGTGGGAAAATTTCTCTCCACTTCCTGTTTCAGACACATAGCAGGAAGTGTGGGAATTTTTCTCCAAAGCAAAAAGAAAATATATTTGTCGATCCGATAGCGCGATCCCTCATTCGCTAACCGCCCATCGTGCCGCGGCCCCCGTGTGGTGGTCACCACCCTTTCAGTTCACCACCTCATTCTACTCTTCTTGCTTCTTCTCCCCTCTCCCACCCCCCCACCTCACCCCCCAGACAAACAGCATTGTCTCCTCCCCCCCTCCCCCACCGTTCCCACCATATTGGTTATGTTTATTGTTGAAATTACGGCTATGTACAGGCGACACGTTACTCCCTTACACAGCTGTAACTATGTGATATTTGCATGTCTTGTATTCCTAAAAAACCCAATAAAATATATTGAAGAAGAAAATAGTTGTCACCAGAACATGTTTCCACATTGGAAGATTTATTTCCTGTAGCTGTGACAACTCAAATATTGTGGATTTCCTGTCACCGCCTGTCACCGTCTGCATACTGGCCAAGCAGTTACCAATTCCAATTGGGGGTTTGCGGGACGGGCTTCAGATCATGTGACCGCTACAACAGCAAATCACATGATCACCGTGATTATATGGCTTGCTCATCTCTGCCTCTTTCAGAACCCTTTAAAGGGCCAATGGGAGCGGGCAAAATTGGGTTGATTTGGGATTGTGGTTGTCTGTCTCTAGAAGGGGGGCTGACAATGGAGGGATGGC
>NW_017307122.1:748659-749210 GCF_000935625.1 Nanorana parkeri
CTCTTATTGTCTGTCAGTAGAAGGGGGGCTGACAATGGAAAAGATGACTGTACGGGATCTCTGTACTCGTATTGTCTGTCTCTAGAAGGGTGGCTGACAATGGAAAAGATGGCTGTGCGGGATCTCTGTACTCTTATTGTCTGTCACTAGAAGGGGGACTGACAATGGAGGGATGGCTGTGCGGGATCTCTGTACTCTTATTGTCTGTCACTAGAAGGGGGGCTGACAATGGAGGGATAGGGATCTCTGTACTCTTATTGTCTGTCAGTAGAAGGGGGGCTGACAATGGAGGGATGGCTGTGCGGGATCTCTGTACTCTTATTGTCTGTCAGTAGAAGGGGGGCTGACAATGGAAAGTATGGCTCTGCGGGATCTCTGTACTCTTATTGTCTGTCACTAGAAGGGGGACTGACAATGGAGGGATGGCTGTGCGGGATCTCTGTACTCTTATTGTCTGTCTCTAGAAGGGGGGCTAACAATGGAAAGGATGGCTGTGCGGGATCTCTGTACTCTTTTTTTGCAGAAATAATGTTTATTGTTTTTTCACACAA
>NW_017307123.1:0-54395 GCF_000935625.1 Nanorana parkeri
AGAGAGGTGGTATACAGGGAGGGAGAGAGGATATACAGGGTTTAGAGGGAGAGAGGGTATACAGAGAAAAATACACAGAGAGTATATCATGTAAAAGAAGATGGACAGAGGGAGACCTACTGTGGAAAACACGTGAGATCTGCTTGCAGCCTCCTTCTCACCGTATAGCAGCTCTAAATTCATTAGAGTTTGCCGCCCACTATTTCCTGCTTCCTGGTCACATGTTTCCTGTGACATCACAGGGCAAATGCTGCTACCGAATGTACTGAACTCCCTTTGATCTCCTGTCACTGAGCCGTGCCGGTCCCGGCCGCATCGGGCACAGCGGATCTCGGGACCGAACACTGCAGTGACAGATGCTGATACAAGTGATCGAGCGTCTATAGAGACGCTCGATCGCTTGACTGTGTTCAGCTCCCGGCCGCCGTGTAATTACAACGGCCGGCCGGGAAGCTGCTCGTCGGGCTCCACTGTCTGCTCGTCACAGACGAGTGGACGAGTGGATTTTTCGAGCCCTGTATATATATATTATATTGTGCTAAATTATTAACCCTATTAATATTATTTTCTTCACAAAAAAAGCAGCGTTTCATACTAGAACTTTTAGATTTGAGAGTCTACCCATTGCAAATATTTTTTTAGTTCCTGTCAGGTTGACATACTGTTACACACTAAAGGTGCCCATACACTGTACGATTCTCATACGAGAATCGTACAGTGTATGGAAGGCGTTGGACCGCTTCTACTGTACGGCCGCATGTCTTTTGTCGAACCAGCATGCTCGAAAACCCACCGAGAATCGTACGATTGTCGGCGGGTTTCTAGCCTGCTCGTTCGATAGCTGTGGAACGGGCCGGTGTGCGCACGCGCACACTGCCCGTTCTGCATTGCGGCCATCGGAAGCCCGCCCCTCAGCGGGGCGGGCTTTCGATGATCGCAAGTACGATCTGCCCGTCCAAGGTGGGCAGATCGTACAAGCTTTCAATAAGCATACGACCATCGCAAGACAAAAATCTTGCGATGGTCTTAAGGTGTATGGGCACCTTAACACAGAGGGTCTCACCAAGACACAATGCAAGAGGAAGTCTACCTAAAAAGGAAGGAAACATAAAACAATAAAAAAACCTTACATAAGTTATAACCCTCTGCTAAAGAAATAAAAAGGGTTTTATTGAAGTATGTACCTTTGTTGGAGAGTTTTCTGCTTACTTCCTTTTCCTTTTCCAGTAAAAAGCAGAGGAAAATCTGTTCCGCAGGGACAAAGACCTCAACAAAAACTTGACAAAGGTTCTAACACTCCTTCAATTAAAAGAAAGTTTTAGATGGAGTGGTGTCCTGTTTCCAAATGGAAATACATAATAACATTACAATACATACATGCTTTATTAAATAGATTAATATCCCTGATTTATCAATCTGGAAAAACTTTTAAAGCACGTGAAGTGATAATGAATGCCTCTCAAAAAATATTGCTTCTGAGGTTACTAAGATTACTTAGGGGTCTATTCACAAAGCTGCCGAGGGCAGCCGAGTGAATGACCGATCAGAAGTGAAGTGAGCCGAACACTGTTCGGCTATTCACTTCAGGCTGGTACGGCTGATTTCAGCCGTATATCAGCTGAAATCAGCCATACATCGGCTTGCTTCGTGTGGATTCGGATCAGCCGAACATGCTCAGCATGTTCGGCTGACCCGAAGTGCAGAAGGAGTTCGACTCAGCCGATCCAACATCTGGATCGGCTGAGCCGAACCTCCGGCAGGCTTCTCACTGCTGTTCGGGCTATTCTGAAAGATCCCGAACAGCAGTGAGAGAATAGCCGAATGCCGCCGAGCGGCATTTGGCTCGGCTGTTCTGCTTGGTCCCTCAGAGGCACCGAGCAGAACAGAAAAAGAGTGAAAAAAGTAGAAAAAAGTAAATAGAAAACGATTGTGACAGTGACAGCTAGCTCTGCCCAATAGTTTCCTATTGTCCGGCGGCTCTGCTGCTGTTAAAAAATAAAAATAAAAAAAATAAAAAAAATCCCCCGGGCGCTCTGGGAGCCCCCCGCTCCCGGCCGCCAAGAAGAGAAACTCTCTGTGTCTTTTTTTTCCTTTATTCTGACACGAGCATGTCAGAAAACAGAAAAAAAAAAAAAGACAAATTCCTATTCAAAAGCATTGGGAGTTTACTATTGGCTATTTCAATTTGCAATAGCCAATAGTAAACTAGCATTGTACCCGCCCTCTGCTGATGGACCTGATGGGGAACTGAAAAAGAGGGCGGGTACAATGCTAGTTTACTATTGGCTATTGAAATTGAAATAGCCAATAGTAATGTCCCAATGCTTTTGAATGGGAATTTTTCTTCTTTTTTTTTTTTCTATTCTGACATCGCTCGTGTCAGAATAAAGAAAAAAGACACAGCGGGGTTTTTCTCCTTGGCGGCCGGGAGCAGGAGACTCCCGGGGCGCCAGGGAGAGTTAGATGTTTGGAGATCAGTGTCCCTGGTTAGCAACCAGGGACGCTGATCTCTCTGAAAGTGGCCGGAGCCAGCCGTAAGATCACGGCTGGCTCCGCCCAGCTGTCAGAAGCAGGCTGTCGGCCAGCCAATGGCCGGCCGCTCGGCCAGCTTCGGCTTTCAGCATGGCTCAGCGCTCGACTGAGCTGCTCGCCCGTGATCGGGAGCTGTACGGGCTATTGTGAATAGCCCTACAGCACCCCCTCGGCTCTCCTGAACCGAAGGGGTCCTGGTGCCGAAGCCAGCCAAAGGATCGGCCGAAGCTACGGCCAGATCCTTCGGCAGCTTTGTGAATAGACCCCTTAGTGTGCCTTAGAAAGGCAAATATTGGGTGTGGGTGGCATTATTTGGATGGAGAGGGAGCTACAGAAAAGAATAAGCTATAAAATAAAAAAAATTTTAAGAAATCTTACTAAAATGGCACTGACCTCAAACAGAGAAGACCTGTCATCTTATAGGGAACGTTCAGAAATGTTAATTGTTCCTACATAGTAGTCTGAAAAAATGATCTTTTGTCCATTAAATGTTTTTATTGAAACAGCAGTCATGTGACTGGAAATGACCATTCAAGAACGTTTTTTAGTTTCAGAATACTCTGTTCACTGGATGCTTGCTGAACCCAGTGGGAACTCCACAAACCCTGAACATAGATCCCCAACCTTACTGAAGTTTGTGGGATCCAATTCTTGTTTTTCTCTTGCTTTTTTTTGCCCTCAACATTGGTAGGTCACCTTGCCAGGGAGAGTCCTCTTTGGCACATTACCCATGTCACCATGTTGATGAAGACAAGTGCCTCATCCCTACGTTCCTGGCAGGGACTGAACTTGTATTGAGAAGAAGGTATTGTTGTAAATAGGTGTCAAGTTAGGTTTTAGGTTTTCATTTTTATAAAGCCACTTGTTGAGTCTCCAATTTATATCTGCTTAGCACAGAAGACTATGAAATTGATTAATAAACGCTCTTCTTGGAGGAAAAGAATATTTGCAGAAAGAAGCCAATGCTGAAAAATATGCATCTCAATACTGTGTGTTTTGAGATGCATATTTTTCACCAAAGGATGGAAAGGGCACAGAGGACGGCAGGCTTTTGAGCAATGGGTACTCGTTTTTTGGTGCTGCAGTATACACTTTGTTAGTGTAATTCACAACTTTAAAAAGGTGCATTTATTTATTATTAATGTTGTTATTATTATTATTATTATTATTATTATTTATTAAGTTATATCTGTTTACATTTACAAAGATACATTGAAAGTCCAGAGATTTAAAAAGGCAGTGTTTAATCTTAGAGTTTAATTTGCTTTCTTAGGATTGTTTGGCAAATTTCTGAATTCTGTATTGAGAAGAGCTGTGGGAACAACCAGAAAATATATTACTAAGTGCAGCACAACACAGTACCAGGCATGTTAGCAAAAGCAAAATAAAATATGGTTCTCTTGAGAGGTGGCACGTACCTGACAGCTGTGAGAGAATGCTGAAAATATCCTTAAATGATCATAGGGAATTATATACCACACGTTTATAGCAAAAGGTCATTCATTTTGTGTACATCACATAGTAGTCTCAAAAAGCAAGAAGAAATGCAATACAAACAGGAAAACTAACTGAAATAGAGCACATATGGGATAAAGATGGGATGTGGGGAAAAAATACAAAACTCCACATAGATACATTTTTGTAAAACTGAAATATTTCAACCTTAATGAACAAAGGTCATTGGGTGACCCAGATTCAGGTGTGAAATGGAAGAGACTTTCACATACATGTATGTATGCATGTATGCATGTATGTATGTATGTATGTATGTATGTATGTATGTATGTATGTATGTATCTATCTATCTATCTATCTATCTATCTATCTATCTATCTATCTATCTGTGGGATCTTGCATGCATTAACATATACAGTATATTCTTCTTTTTAATGGGTTAGATGCAACTTGGTATTATTACTGTTCTATACTTTACTATACAGGGTTCTATAAGTTTGCCTGCATGCATTTTTGTATATAGCTGCATTTAAGGGTAGAAGATGAATTGTCCTAATTTATGGTTGTTGTGGAAGCATGTGTTTTGTGTGAGAACAACGTTGTTCTATTTTATGGTAATGGGTGATAGGGCGGGTTTTTTATATACTGACATGCCTTTTTCTATGTGATATCCAAATTACCAATAGATGTATATAATTGTTATAATAACTGAGGGTGTAAATGCAGTTGTGGTGCTCAGATCTACAGTATATTATACTGGACACATTTTAGTAGGAACATCTTACGGTAAACATTCAAGATTTTAACCCCCCTCTGAGTTCTATATTAATTTTTTGTTTGGGATCCTACTGGGTTTTATCTATTATGTGTGCAAACTGTCACAGTCCTTCCCTCTGTGCAAGGCACAGTGACTCCATGTAATGGCAAGTTGTTTTTGTAGACAAACCCATGTGATAATAATACCATAGCTGTCATTGTGGAATGGTTTGGCAACATGCTGATTGCTTCTGATTGCTAGGGAAGACCTGAAGCTGTCATTTGACAGCAGGGTCTGAAAACTAGGAATGCATATAGGGGCACATTTACCAAGAGCATAATGAGTGTATCTCTCTCACTCTGCTCTCCTCTTATCAGCATGCTCCTTGCATTTCTTCACATCTGATTAGCTGCTTCTGCTGCTTCTAACTCCTTCTGCCTAAACTCTGCTGAACATAATTTAGAGTAAACTACGAGAAGCTGATACCAAATCAAATGCAGGTAATTAAACTGTTTGTATTAAAAATAAATGTATTCATGTAGTAATGATTACAGAGCTGCATTAAAGTGACATTAAGGGGTTGATTTACTAACCTTATAAACACACCACGAACATGTATACACCTCTGTAGTGTGTTCCCTCCCAGCATGATCTATGGGTGGAATCTAAAAACCTTTGTAGTGTGTACACACCCAGCAGGTGTGTTGTGCAAAGCCTTGCATGAATTGCAAGGTGATGTTGTGTAAATTAGCTCTCTGTTGTGTTGCTTGCGTTGATGAATGCAGGAATGTAAATGCATAAGCTAACCATTTTTGTCTAAACTGTGAAGCAGCATTATATATGCATCATGTGCATGATTTTTCCATATATGGCATTAGTGGAAATATGCTTTTAGAGACTTTTTGGTTGATAAATACGTTTTGCTATGTGAAAATAGGTTAGTAAATCACCCCCTAAACCTTCAGGTCTTTTTCTTCTTCTTGGGGCCAGAATTGCAAAAAAAACAACGTTTTTATTAGGGATGCACCGATACCGATACTAGTATCGGTGCCGACACCGAGTATTTGGGTGAGTACTCGTACTCGCCCCAAATGCTCCGATATCTAGCACGAGTACTTCCTGTATCAGGAAGCCAGGCAGGGCATCATTACGCGCTGCCCGGTTTCCTGATTGGCCAGGAAACGGCTCCATGCTCTCTCGTCACTTGTGATGAGAGAGCATGGAGCCAACTTCCCGGCCAATCAGGAAGCCGGTTAGCGTGCAATGACTCGCTGCCCGGCTTCCCGATTGGTCAGGAAGCTAGCAAATCCGTAAGCCGGGCGCCGTGTAATGACGCAGCGCCCGGCATTCTGATTGGCCGGGAAGCCGGAGTCATGCTCCCTCGTCATCTCATGAATTATAATATTAAGAAAGTGACCTTAAAGCATTAGTTTGTATTGCTTTAGAAAAAATTTGACCTGTCCCTTTAGGAAAAAGTATCGGTAATTGGTATCTGCGATTACTTGATCAAAAGTATCGGTACTCGTACTCGGTCTTAAAAAAGTGGTATCGGTGCATCCCTAGTTTTTATTTCCTTGTTCTCTAGTGGTATCCAGACTGCTACCACCACCTCCCCCATGCACGGGCGCCTGCATCAGCTAGCCCACTGCTGTGGAGGCACCCATATGTGCACAGTCGCAGCCATGCCTGCACCTAGCTGTGTGTGCATCTATGGACACACACAGCATGCAGCCAGCCACGCCTTTACCCTTGCAGTCACGGCTTGACTGATGGCAGAAGGAGCCTATGGCTCCTCTGCCCTCAGTATCCTCCCCTACAACCAGGAAGTTTGGGGAAACCCATGTATCTTCCTGGTCGTAGCAGAGAAGACAAGTGGCTGCAGGTAAGTGTGGTGGGGACAGGGATGTGAGAAAAGTGCTGGGTGTTTTTTGCTTAATGCAGAAAATGCTGAAAAAACAACTAGCCTTTAATACTACTTTAACTTATGTATTTTATTACTGCCTGGAGTTTAGCTTCAAGATGTGACTTTTTCATTGGCTATTAAAGTGTGTTATTGCATTATGCACAAGACAACAATGAAGCTCCCTGCACTACCTTACAGAAAACCCTGTTCCTTAAAGTTCAAATTATACTTCTCAATTTCACTTTTAATTACATTTCCCTTTATTTTTGAGTTGAATGTCTGCAGAAGTAAATTAACAGATGTTGAAGTACTACATCATAGATTATATATTTGAACTTATGCAACATAAAATGAATAGTTTTGCTGTCACCTTCATTTTAATTCACTGTATTTTATTGGGGTATTGCACTCGTATAAAAAAAACTCTTCAAAGTACAAATATGAAAGAAAATTAAGTAGCTATAAATGTTAAGCCAACCAATTTTATAATCTTTTCATACAGGTTTACTGTATCAAGCCTATGCTGATGTGCAACACAACTTACAGCTTTAGCTTGCTTGGCAGAGTTCTGAAAGTTTATGGGGTTATTCACAAAGCTGCCAAAGGCAGCCGTGTGAATAACCGACCCAAGGTAAAGTGAGCTGAATGCTGTTCGGCTATTCACTTCAGGCTTGTACAGCTGATTTCAGCAGTATATCGGCTTGCTTCAGTTGGCTTCGGGTCGGATGAACATGCTCAGCATGTTCGGCCGACCCGAAGTGCAGAAGGAGTTCGACTCAGCTGATCCAACATCTGGATCAGCTGAGCCGAACCTCCGGCAGACTTCTCGCTGCTGTTCTGCCTATTCTCATAGATGCCGAACAGCAGTGAGTGAATAGCCGAATGCCGCCAAGCAGCATTCGCCTCGGCTATTCTGCTTTGTACCTCTGTGGTGCCAAGCAGAATAGAAAAATAGTTTAAAAAAAGTAGAAACAAAATAGAAAATGATTTGGCGGAGCTAGCAGTGACAGCTAGCTCTGCCCAACTGATTTATATTGGCCGGGACCAGCTGTCATTACAATAAGAGCTTGTCAGAGCTGGCGGGGATATGAAAGCTGGCTCTGCTAAGCTCTCATCCTAATGACAGAACAGTGCCCCTGGTTACCTGGTAACCAGGGATGCTGTCCTGTCATTAGGATGAGAGCTCAGCAGAGTCGGCTTTCATATCACCTCCGGCTCTGCTAAGTGCTCATCGTAATGACATCGTAAGAGGTTGATGTTAGGACATATTTAAGTACATTCGATTTCTATTTAAAACACTCTTAATGAATGATAAATGAATACAAAACTTGGTTGAACTATGTTTTTATTTCTGTCTAAAGTTCAGCTTAAACCATTTGCAGATATCAATTTAAGACAATTTTGTAATAAAAGGGCATTAGTCTCTATGAAAATAGCAAATGGATGTGAAATTGTTAGTATAAAAAGATAAAACAGTATGTTTTCCCCAAGTCTTTCTGTATCCACGTTAGTGCTACAATGAAAAGGATACAATGTGATGACCATTTAAAATAATTACTTGCAGTATCAGAGCAAAGCACAACAATAAGAGCTCCTATCTCTAAGCAGAATTTTGCTAAAAAAAGAAGACTTCAATAAAAGGCACAAACAGCTTGGGACTGCTCTTCAAACAATCAATTTTAAGATAAAAATCATGCCCTTATTAGAACTGAAATAATAATACAACAATACTGCAATGCATTTTGACATCAAGTTCTTCCTCAAACAGCACAAATAGATATAAAAACGGGTAATTCTTAAATATCGAGTTGTTGGATGGCACAAAAAACCTATAATGGAACATTCCTATATGTCCAAAAGCCCCCCTAATGTCATTTGCTCAGAGTTCTTCAATCTTCCCAGTAGTATCACTCAATTAAACTAGTTATCCAAGACAAAAGACAAATAAACAAAACAAAATACAATACAATATCCAAACAATAACACTAGATAACATGTTTTTCCTACCAACATAAGCAGCATTCATATAACTAAGTAATAAATAAATACATTTAAATGCAATTTAAAATATAATCTAGTAAACTAGTATTCTTTCCGTGCCAAACTGGGTGTCAATCTAAAATCCCCAACAATATTTGCAACAATTGCAGTGTTTTGCTGTACATTTTATTTGGGGGATTTTTTACTTAATTTATATGCCCCAATTTATATGTAGCTAAAATAGCTATTATTTTTCCTTATCCTCTATTTTTTTTGTAGTATTACCCAATGTTGTATTCCTTTTAATAAACTCCACTATTTAACTATACTCGACACTATAACATGTGGAGAGGGTAGATTGAAACTTGCTATTCTTCCTTTGATCACATGATGGCTTCAGTAGGTCTTCTCTTTGTTTGCATTTATCTAGGCCTTTGATTCTAGCAAGCATACAAGTAGGGTAACTGTGTAATAACAATCATCAACTTAATTTTTTTAGTTCAATACATTTTACTTTTCAAAATATTTTATTGGTTTTTAACATTTTCAAATGAAAAGAATGTAACATTGAAATGAAAGTATACATATACATACATTTATGACATATACGTGTACATCAAACAGCATATCAGGGTTCAACTGACAATCTTGGGGCAGACACCGAGAGAACAGATCGGTGAATATGCAAAAATACACATATAGCTTCTTTAGGTATCCTGTCTGAAGAACTCAGTTCAATACATTTTAATTCGATTCTGACATAACATTTTTGAGTAAAAATTTTGACAAAACAGTCAGTGAAATATGTCATTTATGTGAACAAAAAAGAGGTTATATACAGAAAACACAAACATATCAACAACAGTACTGGTACGCCTGATATAAGTGTAGGGAAGGGGAGTTCCCTGAGTACAAAAGATGAACCATAAACTTAGAAATCTTATAAAATAAAATGGCATACATTTTGGGAGGCCTGGTTGCCATGAAGGAGCTTAGAAGCAAGCACCTGATCAATGGAATCCAGGATGAGGGAAGGGTAGACAAGGAGAGATGGATGGGCAAAGAGAGGGATGGAAAAGGGGAGCAACACCAACCCATCCAGTGCCTAAATGGTATCTTATATAGGTTCTTTCATAGGTAAAGAGAGTTCCTTTAAAAAATTGGGGGTGATGAAAGCAATCTAGGGAGTCCATATAGTATCAAACCTGTCCACCTTGTCCACCTGCACCGGGAGACACCATCAGAGGGGGTGACATCAAAATGACTGACAGTCCTTTTGGTGTCACCCCCTCTGAAAAGTCAGGCACTCAGTCATGGACTGAGAGCTCAAAAGCTGCACGAGAGAGAAGGGAACTCGGCGGCATACCGTATCCTGCTGGATGAATCTCTCCTCCCCTGTTTGCGGGTGTCCATCACCAAGATGGCCACTGGCAGTTGACTACGTGTGATGGCATTATGCACAAATTATGTGATTATATGTAATGATGTCACACGTGTGCGTGATGATGTGCCACCGGGTTACACCTGGTGTCCGCGCCAAATGACACCTGGCCTGAGAACACACTGGTTTGAGGGTCTTCCAAGAATGCACAAATACACACTTAATTATAATGAAAATGTGTTGAAGTATCTCCAACGAGGAGAGCCAAACACAGTCTGCATTTTGTTCTGTTTTTTGGACCAATTTAGGATACAACTGGGCTGTGCTACCAGATATGGGCAAACATTCTATGGGCAAACAGAAGATAAGGACATGTACACCGCATGACTTCATGGCAATGCTTAATTTGGAGATAGCAAAATATTTATCCTGAAGTCATATGATATGTGTCTTGCAGAGTGGGGAACTATTTAATAACCAACTATTTAATAACCACAGAGGCTTCCAGTTGGAAAAACATAAGTAGGTTGCAATCAGTCCAGTAGCGGTATGCTTCAGGATTCAACAAGCCTTGTTAAAAGAAAGGGTTACCTGTTAAGGTAAGTAGCAGACAATGACAGAAAAGCAGACCACAGATTACTTTATGTCATCCCACAGTTTCAAATAATGTGTTGCTACAAGAGTAGCAATCCCACGGTGTCAGTGGAGATGCAACTATAAGAGATTATTGACAGAGATGGGATGTCAGTAATAGGCCTCTACCGAAACCCAAAGCAGAACATCCTTAGTTGCATTACATAGTGGCGGATTCCTGAGTTGAGCTGCATAGCAGTACTTTATCCAGGGCCGTCTTTAACGCAGGGCAGAAGGGGCAGCTGCCCAGGGCCCACTCATGGTTGTGGGGCCCAAAGCGGGGCTCCTACCACTGGCCCTGCATCTCAGCACTGAGACACTGAAAGCAGAGCGCTGAATGATCACAGAGCGGGTCACATGGAGAGAAGAGCTGGGTGGATTCCCTACCCCTACATGCTATGTGTTTGTATGTGTGTGCTGGAGGGGGCGGCTCTGCTATGACCTGGACACCGATGTTCACTGGCCTTTGCACCTGGATGGAGGAGAGGGAGCCTGCCGGGTGAGGGAACTACAGCCTGAATCAGGGTAGCATGAATGGTGGGTGTCTGATGGGGAGGCTCTGCGTGTCTGTACTGGCTGCTGCATGCTGCATGTGTGTATTAGGTAACATTGAACGTCCAGAAAGAGGGGTCACTATGCTGCTTGTCTGTATGTGATTGGGGTCACTATGCTGCTTGTCTGTATGTGATGGGGATCACTACATGCTGCATGTCTGTATGTGATGGGGGTCACTACATGCTGCTTGTCTGTATGTGATGGGGGTCACTA
Source organism: Nanorana parkeri (assembly GCF_000935625.1). Taxonomy (NCBI): domain Eukaryota; kingdom Metazoa; phylum Chordata; class Amphibia; order Anura; family Dicroglossidae; genus Nanorana; species Nanorana parkeri. The sequence goes on from NW_017307123.1 coordinate 11,410, forward strand.
CATGCTGCATGTCTATATGTCATGGGGACCACTACATGCTGCATGTCTGTATGTGATGGGGGTCACTACATGCTGCTTGTCTGTATGTCATGGGGATCACTACATGCTGCATGTCTGTATGTGATGGGGATCACTACATGCTGCTTGTCTGTATGTGATGGGGGTCACTACATGCTTTCCATGTACATATGATGGGGACACTATATGCTAATGCTAGCATAAGGCTGCACAGACAATCGTCTGAGGGCACTGGGGGTGAAAAATGCACCTTCACCTGTGTACACAATAATCCTTGCACCGGCCCTACCCTTGAGCCTGCTAAAGATACACCCGCGCCACTCTTCTCTTTACTGTGCGATCGGTATTGCGTAGTGTTGCTCCGCCCCTGTCGTATAGGCGTATGCATGGGTGAAATTGCATGGCATGAGTTGGTTAGGGGGTGGGTAGGAGTGGGGGGCCCAAGAAAATATTTGCCCAGGGTCCAATCAGTATTAAAGACGGCCCTGACTTTATCACATGAGGAAAGTCCAGTCTGCCTGAGGCTTTAGATCTAAACATAACTGATTTTGAGACCCTTGTTCTCAAGCCAAGTCAAACGAACCATGAGATCTCAGCTTGAGGAGCGCGTAAGTTAACTGGGGAATCACCATCAGCAACACAGTTGCACAGTCCAAAAACTTAGGTAGAAGTGACATTTTCACTACTACAATTCTGCCTAGCAAGGATATATTGTATTTGTTCAGGTATTTAGAATGTCATGTAGGTGCTTAAAGTGACATTAAAGTCAATAAAATGTTTCCCTCCTCCAATGTTAATGTTAGCACTTACCTTAAATGAGGTTTCTTAATCTGATCTTCCTCTTCTTTCCTGATGTTTTCATCTGTCCCTCCAGCGGTGCGGCGGCTCTCCAATCCAGCTCTGACTCCTCTCTGCTTGCAGGCACTTCCGATCCAGCGGTGTCTGCATGCGGGTGCACGCATCCATAGACTTACCTTGCGTCTCTGCTTGTCTCCCAGCTGAAAATACGAACTGCACATGCGACCGCTCCAGGATGCTTTGTGGCCGCCCGAGCAGTTTCGGATTCTTGGGCGGGAGCGTGCAATGAAAACAGGGTAAGTTTAAACCGCTATTAAAGCGGGTTTTAAAAAAAAAAAACTTTTTGCCTATATCTATTGCTTGCTAGCAGTAGATATAGGCAAAAAAACGGAGGGTTTAGAAACCCTTTAAATAGTGGGGGATAATTGGCCTGGTACAAGGTATAATTTATAAATTTAGATTTAGTTAAGAAAAAACCCAGGTAGGACAGTTTATTGAGAGCCCATGAGAAAGAGAAGGATGGCTGAAAAGATGTGGGGTGGTAGAGAGATGTTAACAGCTTTAAAGGGCTAACCTGAAGACACAAAACAACAACAAAAGATCCACATGAGATTGGGGAAGGATACCACTGGGTTGGATAAGCTTAGCAGAACATTGTCCATGAATAGACATAACTTATGGTGGTAAGCCACCACCATAACTCAACTGATATCAGGGGACATCCTAAGTAGGGATGGGCTGCATGTTCGAGTCGAACATAAGTTCGACTCGAACATAGCCTGTTCTAGCGTTCGCTGAACGCCGAACATTACGGGATGTCCGCGGTCTGTTTGACCGCGGAACATCCCACAATGAACTGCGCCGTCTGAAACCGCAGGTCATGTGCAAGACTGTGCCAATCAGGGCTCAGTACAAATATAGAGCCATGATTGAGTCACGATGACTCTGCCCAATCATGCCCAATCATGTCTCACAGCTAAGTCCCTGCAGCACACTACAGGAGGGCCAAAGGTTCAATAGCCAAGGAGAATAACAGAGAGAAGGGACATCCCTGGCTCATACCTCAATTAATAGGGAAAGATTGTGAATGGTGACCTGCATATCAGACTCGTGCTGATTGGGTTTGCATACAGAGCCTTTACCCAGGTAAGGAATTGAGGTCCAAAGACCCATTTCTGCAATATCAATAACAAAAAATCCCATGACAGAGAGTAAAATGTTTTTATGATGTCTAACGAAAGAAGCATCAGGGGCAAGTTCTGAGATTTAACTTCTTGCTGGAGATGGGAGATTCACCCGAAACGATCTCCCTCTTGCCTATGCAGGATGAAGCCCACCTGTTATCCTTCTATCAGGGTATCTTAATTAGGGTTCAATTGAGCAGCCCAAATTATGGGCAAAAGTTTGATGTCCACATTGAAAAGGAAGATAGAAAAATTTCAACCAGGTAGTACCGTTGCCCAGTTTCAGCAACATACAGATAACAGCTTTAAAGGAGGATTTGCGAAAGCCTCCCCTGCTTGGATTTCACATATGTGAAACATATGTACCAGATGAGGTGATAAAAGATCTATGCGTCTTTTACACTGACTGTGAAGTCATCTGGGACCAGTTTCTTATGCTGTTTATGAACTTTAATCACTTGGCAAACTTCGAGATGGGAGATTTCAGTGTCCAGCAAAGCTCTTTCTGGTGCAGAGTGGGTAGGGATCTACAGCGCATCAAGAAATGCTCATGTGCATTGACCATCCTTTGGAACTAGTTTAGAGTATAGATTTGGAGATGACAGAGGAAAATTGTTATGATAGATACTGGGTTAAAAGTAAGAGAACCCCCTCCTTTCAGAAGCCTGTAGGGTTTGTATACTTGATCTGGAGTCCATGGTCTATGGTCAAGAAGTGAATAAGGTGTGTTACCCTTAAGAAAAACTGTATGTTTTATCCAGTGAAGATGGTTTTCAGCTAAATGTGTGAGACATGTCTGACACTGTATAGTTCAGACCTAGTTTTAGGGGATGGATTAGTCTTTAAACTTGGTCGCCTTAGACTCTTTATATTTCTTCTGCTGAGAAGCTTGTTGAATCAACACTCCCTGCAATGCTGCCTTATGCGCTTCCCACAGCATGACCAGGGAATTTACTGAACCATCATTGAGCTGAAAGTATTCCTGAATGGAAGAGTCAATTTTAATGGAAATAGAGGGATCATTAAGAAGAGAGTCTTAAAGAGACCATGAAGTCAAAGGCAGCCTAGTTGTGCAAGAGTTCAGAGTAATGGTAGTAGTGTCATCATCTGACCAGGGGGCGGGCAATACCACTGCCGTGACAAGGCTTGGAAGGGCAGTGTGCATTAGAAACATACTGTATAACCTATACAGGAGAAAGAGTTATGAGGATTAGAGTAGAAAGGGAAGTCAGCAATCTGCCCCAAACAAGGCACTGGTGACAACAAAATGGAGTCCACAAAAACCAGTACCTCCATAGTCACAGCACTCCACCAGGGGAGGCAAACACTCCAGTTTTTTACAGCATACATAATAAGCATTGTAATAAAGGACAGAAGAGAAAAAAACAAGGGTGAAGAATTTCTAAGATTGTGCTTGCATTTCATCCCATGGCTAAGAGAGGCTAGAAGGTCTTGTAATAAATAGCAACAAATAGCAACAATTCACAGTTACATATGTAGAAGTTACTAAAGGATCCTGTTGGCAACCAAGCCAAGAGTGCAAAAACAGAAAAAGTATAAGCTACATGCTCAACCTTCAGCATAGGAGACATTGCACAAAGGAAGTGTAAGGAAAATGTTCTAAGGCATAAAAGTGTACTCTTCTGTACATTACTAGTCTGGATGCAGTATCCCGGAAGGTGATCTGTTGGTGGTCACCAGGTTGTCAACAAGGAACAAGGAAGAGCCACAATGTGAGTTGGAGTGCGTACTCTGGGAATACAGATGGGATACATGGAGCTGCAAAAGATCCATGCAAGCATGGGCCTTAGCTAGAATGGTCATAACATGTGTACAGTCCTGGTAGGTGAATGACAGCTTGAAGGAAAAAAACACCACTGGTACCAGATTTTCCTCACCTGAAGGATTTGAAGGAATGGTTTCCACTTGGCTATTGTGACTAGTGATAGATCTGAAAAGAGCTGGTACTGGTGACCTTGAAAAAAGTGGTTGAATACCTGTCTGCTAATAGTAAAAATGTAATAGTCTCTCCTTAGTCTTGTCAAAATGTTAATTGTACAATAACATCTCTCGGAGGGCTCTTTAGTGAGCAATAATTCAGGGCATGGGGAATGCTGTCAAATTCTAGATGCTGGATTGGTAGTTCCAGTATTGAAAGAGTGCAGTGACCGAAGAGTGTCTCACTCTATTTCATAGACTTCCAATTGCGTGCATCATTCTTTCTAAGACAGTAGATGCCTTCCTCGTGTCCCTTCAGTGGGACCACGTTATGCCAGTGGGATATGTCCTAATGTCTCTAATTTCCTGTGTAAGTTGGTCACAAAGTTTCTTAGACAGCTTGTCAAGGGCATTATGGAGCAGCATCTCAAATTGTGCCAACACAGCTATTGTATCTGTGGAGACACAGTCAGAGGGATCATTGTCTAGCTGCATTCACACTGGGGATTTGTCCAAGTCCTGTTGTGATGCCTGGAGAAGGGAGGTAGACCCATGCTTGTTCTGACTCTAGAGGACCATTTCTAGTATCAGTGAGCTCCTTGGTGTATTCAGTGTAGATGTAACTTGGCTGAAGGGTAAACGATTGGCTGTAGATTTTTAATAAGGTTGCCTCTCCTATTTGTTAGATTGTTATTTCAGTAGTTTTTAAAGGACTGAAATGGTTATCATAATTATCTCTTTAAAACAAGGCTAATGCAAGGGATGGGATTAATCAGGAATTGATTCAATATCATCTGTAATATTAGCATGAATTTAAGGAGTATAAACAAATTGACATTATTTGAATCTGTTCTACAACAGGGTGTTCTTGCTTAATTCATGATAGACTTACTTACAACAGGAGAATATGAGCATCTAAAAATCAAAGAAAATATATTTGTATAGTGTAAAATGACTTCATATTGTATTAGTTAGAATAATGTCCTTTGTTGATTGAATGACAATGTGATTAATGGTTGAATCATGAAAATGCCATCACTGTTCTGAATATTACCCACTTTGTCAGCCTTCACATTTTGTGTAATTTCTATAACCAGATGGAGACAACAAACCCTTTGATTGGCTAGTAATGCAAATAATACAAACATTCTATTTATCTTCACTCTTTGTCATTTCTTATCTTCAATATATTGCAATTATAGATTTAAATACTGCTGGTTCCTATCATTATTAGAGATCAGTTACTTAATCTGTCAACTTTGGTATTCAATCTAGACAAGGCTGATGCTCACAAAGAAGAGAGTCATGACACTCAATAAAGTATTTCCTGCAAAAGTTTCCACACAATTTTCACATTTGGGTGTAGTCTTTCTCATGGTTACTTTGCAGCCCGTCAAGCTTCCCCTGTGCTTTAAGTTCCCTATCCCACAGCCAGTCAAATCCCAAGACACATCCAATATGAGAGCATCACACCAGTACATGTGTGTCATTGTTTAGCTGTATACCAAATCATATTGTACAGAATACATTTTTCTCATTTAAAACATTAGTTGCTACTAATCAATAGTAGAGATGAATGGAGATTAACAAATCCGCCAGGGTTTGATTTGCAGGGGGGTCATTGAATCCTACTTGAGGCTTGAGAAACCTGAATGTAGCTGCTAAACCCACTGGCGATGAATCTTGCTACTAGTTTCTGGCCATTTTCAAGGCTAATAGGTAAGCTGTTGTCAAAAAGTGCATGGGGTTGCTGGCCACTGCCATTGGGAACATTTAACAAGAACAAAATATGAAACATTTCAAACCAGCTGCTGACAGATGCTGTGTCAACACACTGAAAACACAGGTAGGGCACATAAGGAAATATATCCCATCACTGCAAATCAAAGAACCAAGCTATAGTTTTTTAAAGTAGATTTAAACCCAACCAGCAACATTTCATGTAAGGTTTATTATGATAAAAACACTTTGAAAGCTTATTTTATTTTAATTTGTAGCTTTCCTGAAAATAACAGCTGATGATACTGATATAAAGGTCTTTGTCTGGACAGTTTTTGTCATGGAGTGACAACACTCTGTCCCTGTTTCCCACAATCATACTTACAGCCTGACATCACTGTAGTGAATGTGGACAGGGACAGGATGTTAAGATGCTGGGGGACATCAACAGCATTAAGATGTAACAAAAGGTTTTCTCATCCAAAAGCCCCCTTAAGGGCCCTTCTAAGCCAGCTGAGCTGAATTTAAATGCCAAGCAGTGCATTATGCTTACAATGGTAAATTACCACATTAGTTTGCCGGGTCCATAAACCTCAAAAACAAACTAAACTGGAAAACCCCCAATTGGGTGATATGTCTTGAGGTCTCTCAGTACAACAATCTAAGTACAAGAATGTATAATCATAAAACATCTCAATATTATTATATTATAAACAAACAATATAAACCAAAACATGACCACAGAAAGTTCCCACATAATAACCCCATTAAAAACATCTAAAATCACATCTAAAGCCTGAGGAGAATGCCCATGCAGAGCAGTGTCTAAATAAATATACAGTACATATGCTATAATCCATTCAGTATACACCGAGTAAATACAGCTTGTACTAGATGCTAGTAATAAGCCAATGAGCATTTCTCCAGGTGAATTAGCAAACACTGGTCAAAGTGTCTTTGTTTATAGAGTCCATACAGATACCATGTGATAATGACTCTAAATAAATCCATCCAGTCCATCCAGGGATTCCTTGTCAGTGCTGGTAATCCTCCACTATGGAATAACAAAGAGAGCTGGGGAAAGAACTGTCTCTCATTGACCTAAATTTACAATCCGTGTAGAATCAAGGCAGTACATCTTGGGGAGCAGGACTCGCCATGTTCCCTGCTTTATGCCTAAGATGAGTCGCCAAGCACGCTAGTGTCAAACAAAATCTAGGCGGACATGTATTTTTCCATCAAAGATCTTCCATCATAGATTCATCTATAGTAAAAGTAGAGGGATAATATTGGCAGGCGTGTGTTGCAAATAGCGTCTAGAGGAGCTGGAGGTTTCACACCCCAGGTTATGAATACAAAGGAACAGATTGTTTCTGCAGTGGGCTGTGCAAGGACCCAGTGGGGAGAAAAAAGGGGGCTTTTTAGAAACCAGTCCAGACCTCGTATATAAAAGTCTTAGAAAAACATTTATTCACTAAATTGTTGTATACATAATTTAGAACCAAAAAATAAAATACAAAATCATGTCATCAATAAAAATATATATCATTAATAAAAATACATATTGAATATGCAGGTTCACCGTTAGGTGACAATACCGTGCGGTTACGAGATATGCGGTAACTTATTTTCAGATGATGTAAACGCTCCTATAGGTCCCTAAATGTTTCGCTCCCAAGCAGGGGCTTCTTCAGGGGAAAGAAGGCAGATCTCCGGGAGAACTGTATTCATGTATGTCCTCGCCAGATGTATAATCAAAGCAACGAAAACTAGATGACATGGAGCAACTGCAACGAAATCATATAGGAGGTTGATTCTATCGAAGGTAAAACACCACGAACAACAATAGATGGAGGGATCGCGTCGGAGAACAGCACACTATACTCCTCAGGAATCACGGGCAGCCGGTGAGGTACACTTAGGGGTCATGAAGTTCTATTAAGGGGACATATATAGACCGGATCTCTTGCCGCGTGTGAAGTTACTGTTTGTATCACTGGAATCAGTACTGATTCCAGTGATACAAACAGTAACTTCACCCTAAGTGTACCTCACCGGCTGCCCAGTACTGATTCCAGTGATACAAACAGTAACTTCACACGCGGCAAGAGATCCGGTCTATATATGTCCCCTTAATAGAACTTCATGACCCCTAAGTGTACCTCACCGGCTGCCCGTGATTCCTGAGGAGTATAGCGTGCTGTTCTCCGACGCGATCCCTCCAATTTTTTCTCCCCACTGGGTCCTTGCACAGCCCACTGCGGAAACAATCTGTTCCTTTGTATAGTAAAAGTAGAGCAATCTCACCTGGATCCATGGACTTCTAAATGTTCAGAAGTAAGCATGCTTACAGTTCCAGATGCATCTTTGGCATTCAAATACTTGTATTGCAGGTCTCTGGATGACTTCTGTATAGGTATTGTTTGCTACTAGGCAAATAATCGTGGACATGTAAACATCCCAGAGCTTGGCTAAACCAGCCTCCTACTCCCTTAGAGGCAGTAGCCAAAATTAACCTGACATGTTTTGCTCCTGCTGGAGCTTTATCAAAGACATGTGGCCAAATGATAGGATCCTCAGGCTTACCTTACAAATAATCACAGGCACATCCGATTTATAACACCTGTGAGGTGGCAAATCCCACCAGGTACTGTGTGTCACGTCTATCTCCAACATACAATCTGAAAGCAGAAGTGAAGTGTAGTTGTCTCGTGCCCTCAATAGAATGCAAATAGACCCCCCACACAAATCATTATGGGAAAGGATCAGTATATAAACATTTAATGCATCCGTTATTTAATCCACGACATTGGCATTTATACTGTTGTATAGTTGTATATACATCACGTCATCTAATAAATTTAAACATTTTAAATAATATTGACAAAACATTAATATTTCCCAATACATTTATATGTAAGAGACTATAATAAGCCTTATGTGTGCATAATGCAGGTGGACTGTGACCTCCCGGGGCACTGAGGTGAAAATTCCCTGTCAAAGTAAACACCCTATTTGCTTTTAGTATATCAATCCCATTGTCACAATTTTATCTTGCACTCTTGCATCATCTTCTCTCTACATTTCAGAGAATAAAAAAGTTGTGAATTGTGATTTCTTTTGATTTGATCATCACAATCTGGCAGAACTGCTTCCAATGTTCAATGAAACCATTTTTTGCCTTTCAGTCACTGACAGCAGCATTTGATATTGCTTATTAATTGGTCATTCTAACTGTTACAAATGTATTATCTCCTTTGCCCTGTTTTTGTGGCTTAGGGCAATCTGGCTACTGTCAAATACAAACACACAGGTTTTATGCAAGATAAGATTTAGGGCCTGTTATTTGCCGAAGGTTAGAATAGGGGAATTGGAAGTGATAGGCAGAAGAAGGAGATTAGGGATCATTTCTTGTTTGCCTTGTATGTGCTTTAAAAGTCTCAAATGCCTGAAAAGAAATTTCTACCATGAACTTGCACAGTGCAAAAGAGGCTGGCAAGCATCAATCAAGCTGTTTCTTAGCTTGCTGTTACACACATGCATATCAGAATGAAGTCTATTTTAAAATGAAAATGTTGCATGGTATCTTATTCAAATTAAAATTGATACTCCCAGTGCTCTCTTTTTCACAGCACTTCATAATAAGTTTGAAGAAAAGAAAGAAAGAAGGAAAGAAAGAAAGAAAATTATAACCTCTCAAGAAAACAGGCTTTTTTATGCAGTACGGGAGCATGTTTTGTTGAGAGGTAGAATTTCTAGACAAAATAAAGTCTTGCATTTAAAAGACCAGCATGTAGTTCACAACAAATTAGTTGACAGTTAATTGCTAATGCTGTATAGCTAACAACTGCAGTATCTCTTAAATCATATAATTTTTCTGTTCTGCTCGGTCCCTCTGAGGGACCGAGCAGAACAGCCGGGCCGATTGGCGCTCAGCGGCATTCGGCTATTCACTCACTGCTGTTCGGCATCTATAAGAATAGGCCGAACAGCAGCGAGTAGCCTGCCGTAGGTTCGGCTCAGCCGATCCAGATCGGCTGAGTCGAACTCTTTCTGCACTCTTTCTGCACTCCGGGTCAGCCGAACATGCTGAGCATGTTCGGCCGACCCAAAGCCATGCGAAGCAAGCCGCTGTACGGCTGATTTCAGCCGATATACGGCTGAAATCAGCCGTACAAGCCTGAAGTGAATAGCCGAACAGTGTTCGGCTCACTTCACTTGGGGTCGGTTGTTCACTCGGCTGCCCTCGGCAGCATAGTGAATAGACCCCTAAGTTCTCAACAATGCAACTAGATGGTATGAAGATCCTCACATGTAGGGTGGGTGGCTCTGCTTTCTGAAGCTTGCATAATTTACACTCTCCCTGCTTGTTGTAAAACCAATTGGATGCAGAATTCCAAGCAATTTTGAATCTGATTAATGGCAATGATAAACCTGTGATGAAGCTACTCTATTAACTCCAACTCCTCTGACACTCTTTGGTTTATACTTTCCATATATGCGTGAAATCAAGAAACTTTCAGTGATTATGTTTGGGAAAAATATTCCTGCACTAAAAACTGGTAATTAAACACACTTCCATAAGTATCAATCTCCTATGTTCACTGCTCTCAGGTTCACACAACCTATCCCAAGTTCACTAGAGCACACAGTAGTGCTGTAGGGGTCAGTGGGAGTAAACATAGAGTAGAATGGGGGACACAGGAAAATGAACCTCCCTAAAGTGTTTGGTTTCTGTAGAAATCCATTTTAGCACCTCTCCCCCCAGTAATTTGACAGATGTACTGGATGTCTGTGTGGATATAAATGCTGGGCTAAGTTTACTGTGTGTACCATATTACATGAAATATGGTCACATTGAAACCTCCCATGTTCATCCATTCATCCCCTGCTTACCTGAATCATGGGTTGCTGCTCCCTGCAGGCTCTTGTCATAATCTGAATGTTGCACAGCTGTGTGTGATTCCTCCCACATCATCCATTCACAAGTCCTGTGACAGATAATCATTTCTTCTTGGGTATACAGGATACTCTGCCAGTGCATGGCTTGTCTGTATATTCTGTGGTCTGTTTATCTTTCATGTTTCCTGCTGTAGCCCTGCCTTCTTGATTCACAGTGTCTCCCAGCAGGAGCTTCACTATCAAACTCAAGCTGCTTGTAGCCAGTAGAGAAAAACAGTTGGCTGAGAACTAGTCAATACTATAATCTGGGTTATTTACAGTACTCCCTTGTCTGTGCATGACATCAGTAACTGCCAGTTTGTTGCAAGACTGACACATCCACCCATTTCCGAAATGTAGCTTAAAGAAGGCTGTGCAGTCATGTGACTATTAAATAAACTGTTCCTAAAAAGCTGAAAAATGTTTATTTTTGAAATATTTAAATACGAATATGGTAATTAAATAATATTTGCTGTTTTAAAATGTGAAATTAATGCTTTCAAGACCAAAACACTTTTTATTTATTGGTATTAAAATCTTCCATATGAAAGTTCTAGAAAATATCCATGAAGATTAATCTGCAACTGTCTTGTGACAGTTCTTTTTCTGTTGAGAATGAAAAAAAATAATCACAGTGTTAAGGCAGCAAATATTATCTATTATTTTACACTGGGATTTTTAGTCCAAGTCCAAGTATGAAAGATTACAAAACTGAGGTAACACATGGTAAAAACACAAGGGTCCATTCACAAAAGGGTGAAGGGTTTGGAGAAGGCCGGAGAAGTGAACAATCTAGGCCAAAATAGCTGATTTGGAAACATTCTCCAATTCAGCTCACTTTCCAGTTCAGCTATGTTGTCCTAGATTGTTCACTTCTGCCTTCCCCAAACTCTTCACCCTTTAGTGAATAGACCCCACAGTATTGCATGTGTGATGTTTTGAATGGTGCATCACTGGACCTTGCAAATTAAACCCAATGCATGTATGTTGTGGGACACCACATCACATAGATAGGAACACACCAAAACACTCTACAGAAATGTAAAGGGGGTTTTAATCTTTGCAGGCCTTTTTTTAAAATAATAAATCCTTTGCTTGACACTTGAAGACAGAAGATCCCTAAGGGTATTTTAGACATTTCTCAATAAAAAGTTAACAGTTCGGTAGAGTATTTTTATATCAATTTTACTTTACAATTTAACGGTGTGGTGTTTTTTATGCATTAACGTACATTGTGTTAAGGCACACCATACAAAGGGAATAACAGGCAAAACACTGAAACACTAAACAAAAAAAACCTGACATTTTTTTGAAAAGCAGTGCACAATAACGCACAGTAGTGCTTTATGGTACATCGTGGTGTGCTGCCACATATGTGCATTGGAGCATTGTTGTCTTCAAAAAAAATGGCACTGCAACACAGTAACACATGTAGTATACATCAACATGCATTTCAGTAATGCTTGTGCTATGGCAATGCACCAGAGTGAAAAATGTGAACTCTTTCTTCATGTGAAGAAGAAAGGGATAACAACAAAAGTGTAATAGTTTTGCAACTTTGCCATTAAGTTTCCCATGAAACCTAAACATCTGTACTAGAGTCTTTGGAATATTGTAGGATACACTATTTTAAATACCCCCTTTGAAGGACAGAAAACAGTGAGTTGGTGTTTTGATTTATATATGGCTCCATAATAAACATGGCAGCCTTTAAAAAACACTTTTAAAACCATAGGCAACCTCCCTCCATAGCTTGGTAATGCTTAGTGCATAAAACAGTGCAGGGGGCAGCGACCCTGCTTATAGAGTGTTGACCATGAACAGGGTATTGTGCGGTAACAGGCACCCTTTTAATAAAGCAATAAAAAACAGGAGTTTGGTGTTTAAGAGGTCATATACCTTTGCAATAGGATGTGTTTAGAGTGTTTAGGCCAGACCGTACAGAGTTGTGTAGGATGCCTCCAAAAATATGATGGAGACTTGTTTCTGCCAATATTTATTTCTGAATAGTGCAGTGTACAATGACAGAATTATCCTCTTCTGTTGCCAGAACCCCAGAAGAGTCAATCATTATAATCAAGTGATTTGCTTCCTACTAGATGTTAAGTGGTTTCCCTAAATTATAAATAACTGGGCAAAATAAAAATACATTTTTTTTTATTCAGTCTATCACTAGCATAGACACAACAGTTTATGTTTTTCTGAGTGTCCCTGTAGCACTGTTATATGAACCACTTCCTGTAATATGGTGATAACACTGTTCTTTCTGAAGTGCAACCACACAGTAGTGTTATCACACTATGAGGCAGGGGTGTCTTAAATGGACATGTAGTTTGAATCTTACTTTAAGTATTGGATAACAAATTAAAGTATCACTCCAGTTAATACCTTTTAAGCAGTTACAACAACATTTCAAGCAACACTCAAAGGTCTCCCGACCCTATGCTACAGTAGCACCAAATGGATGTTTCACTAAACTATGTAGCTTCTATACATGTTCTGAGCATGTCAAGGGGCTCAGTAGGCAGTGCAGTTGGTGAATCTTTAATAAGAAGCATGTCCAAACATGTAAAATAGTTGTAGGTACTGAGGCATTTTTCCCCTTGAAAATCTATCAACTGGCGGGGAATGATGACTGTTTTCCTTAATGGGTTACAACACAAGATGATATTTATCTTTCTTTCCCTTCATTAGCACTGTAGCCCATTATAGACACTGGCCTCCTTCAAGAGTTTCTGCCATAACTCTTGATTGTTAGAAATTTCTTTCCAATTTATATGTTCTATAATTGTTGCCTTCTATTGAATTTCTTCTTCCCATAACAGATTTGTTCTCCTTTTGGGTTTACTTCACCAGGCTCACTAAGTAAAACTACTGGCAGGGTTGTTTTCATGAACTGCTGACCTGAGCTGTCCTAAATTAATCAGATTCACAAGATTACCGTCACCAGATAACTGGATAGATTTAACTGATTTTCCTGCAGCACCAACATTCTCTTACAGACACCATACTATTCATTTTTCTAATAACAATATAGCTCATATATTTTCAGCTGTCAACATTTTTGAAGTTGCATTCAGCAAGTTATAGTATATCTGCAAATGAAGACCTTGTACAATGTACATATAGACTGTATTCTTCAGTAAACCCTCCCCGGTAGCACTTGCAAAGGAAAAGATCTTTTAACTCAACAATAGTGTTGGAGATTAACGGTCTGATCTACTAAAGGCAAATTGTCTGCTCATTTTGCAAGGAAATTTGCACTTTGCAAGAGAATGTTCTCTTATCTTAATGAATGTGGTTACAATTTCCATTCCAATTCCCCACCAAAAAAATACCCAATCACAAGCAAGAAAAAATAAACAGTGCTTTTTCTTGGACATTATGATGGAATTCAGCATAGCTTCACTTATTCACTAAGCCAAGAGAAAATTTATTTTGCAAAGTGAAAAGCCTTTTTTCCTTAAATAGACCCCTAAGTCTACACATTGTTATTGGACAAGTACTGCATCATCTTGTTGAATTTTGAATGTTTGAGTCGCATACTGCTTCCTCAAGAACAACAAGACAAATGAGCAAATTGCCCTGTCTTAACCAACCTATACTGTCATTAATGTCTGTAAAGTAAAAGTAAAATTAATTTACTCTGTTCATTTAAAATTCTGAAATTGAACGAAAGCTGCAAGAAGTAAATCAACATCAGGGCCCAAACCTATACCAGATATCTCCATAGAGTTCAGTTATGGAGATACAGTATGTTATTTCTGTGAAAAATAAGAAATTATGTATTAACTTACTTTTGAAAATAGCTTCAACTAGGTTATAAGAATCTGCTTAAATGAAATGTGTACTGAAGGAAATATATAGGCTAACGTTGCTGATCTTTTGAGAAAAAAAAACTGCATTACTGACTGTCATGTTGATCTAGTTACTTTAATATATTCTGATTCACTGACCTGGAAAAGTATGCATATAAGGATTCCTGACTTTACCTTAGGCATTCTTACTACAAGTAATTAATAGTATTGGATGCAGAGAGAGCCAAGCAACTAGCATTTTCAAAAGTAGGTCAGCAACATCTTACATATACTGTAACTCTTAGTATATGTTAGTACTTTTTAGATTTTATTAAAAGGGAAATCATAATTAAATAATTCAGTGTGTTTAAAATTAGCACCTAATTAAGACAAAAAATATTTGCTCTAGAAAAGAAGACTGTATAATGCATATACTGCAAGTGCACTTATTACATATAACCATGTGCTAATTTAAACTCTTTTTTTTCTACAGCTCCATTCAGATCAAGACAAAGGAGATGGGAGCCTGAAATATATTCTCTCAGGAGATGGAGCGGGAACTCTTTTTGTCATTGATGAGAGAACAGGTGACATTCATGCCACACGACGCATTGACAGAGAAGAAAAAGCCTTTTACACCTTGCGTGCACAAGCAATAAATAGAAGGACAGGGAGACCCGTGGAACCGGAGTCAGAGTTTGTCATAAAGATACATGACATTAATGATAATGAGCCAACTTTTCTAGAACACATTTATTCTGCCAGTGTCCCTGAAATGTCTGATGTTGGTAAGTAACGTATTTTTCTCTCAGCTTGAATTTGGAATATTAGAGGTCTGCTGGAGATAGAAAGACCCAGAAATGAAATGTTAAAGGAAACCTATTCAAAGAAAAATATAGGCTACCATAGCTGACCTCTCCTTATGAAAAATGCAAGTTAACTGGCCACCATGCTGATCCAATGGCTTCAGTACATTTTGAGTCACTGAGCAGGAACAGATGTCCTGACTTTCCTCTAACGTCCCTGACATTCTTTGCTTCAGTTATCTAACACATTGTACTGAATAAGAGACATCAACAAAGAGAACATAATACTAATAATAATAATGAAAACAAACAACTTGCAAAAGAAGACTTTTTATACTTCTTTAGATGGTGACAAGGCTTAACTTTGCTCATTGCAAGAGCTACACCATTTGGCAAAATCATTATGTATAACATATATTTGGGTGTATCAGGTGCCTAGTACTCAGTTGAGCTCTTTGGTGACTCCCACCAGCCTCTAAGTTACTACTGTGCCCTAAAGGGGCCTGAAGATAGAACCACAGTGTGTGGCAGGAAAATCATGTATATGCACTGATACTGACCACAACAGGCATATCTGTGTATGAGCACTGCAATATCCCTAGCACAGCAAGCACTGTGGCTTCTTTACTTTTCTACTAGATGTTTACTTGTTTACTTTATTTGTCTACTTTAATTATATCATTGCACACTTCATGTGGTTTTGATTTTACCGGAGATGCACACATCACTACGTCACCCTGAAGAAGGGACCTTGCATGGCCCTGACTGCTAGAATGATGCATGTGATGCATTTTCAATAAAAAGTAAGATATTCAAGCTTTGAATCCTGTGAGTGCTGGTGATTTTCTTGTTGATACATTTTTATTTCAGGTGTGCCACAGCTTTGCTGATATATGTTGGGACTTTGAGACATACACTTCAAAACAAGTTACAATGTTAGGGAATACAGCATATAAATATTGTAGTCTGTGCTCATTTGTTCACGCAGTAGTAAATACCATGAGCATGGGAGTTGTTTGTCTATGCAAGATCATTGCATCAGTACACCCACACATGCTTCAGCAAATGTGGCCCATTATTCCACGTTAAGTACTAATGAAGATTTGGAAGTTGATTTACTGAAGGAGTTAAGAATATTCAGTCAATAAATGATGTGAATATTCACTTCAATTATCCAGTCATGTGAAAAACAAATTCCTGTGTCCTTTGAATACCCAATCCTGTGCATAATAAATAAATAAGTAAATTGGATTTTGACTTTCACTGAATAGTTACTTGTTTGAGTATTCACACAATTTATTGACTAAAGATGTTCAACTTATTTATCTTCTTTTTTTTTGAAGTTTAATTGTGGCAGTATGTGTTATTTTATTTGAGAAAAATTGCAAAAGTGAAAATCATGTTATCCTTAAAATACAGAACATTGCTTAAGTGTGACTCCATTAAAATACATCCCATCCTTGGATTCACTAAAATAACTACTTCTGTGTTAGAATTTAATGAAATCGGGAAATTTGGAATCAACTTTAATTCTTTAATGCTTGTAAATAGGAATTCTGCAATGGCAGCTGATGTGGTTGGCTGCAGATGTTATGTAGCTGATCTGGTATTTGCCACTGAAAAGACAAGGGAGACAGAGAGGCAGTTGCTGAAGTAACACAGACACTTTACTGCATTGACTTTTCTCTTTAAGTCAACTCCATAGTTACATAGTAAGTTACATAGTTAGTCAGGTTCAAAAAAGTCACAAGTCCATTGAGTCCAACCTATAAAGATAAGAAAAAAAATACTCCATCTTTAACCCCCCAGCTGTTGATATAGGCAGCGAACAGTGATATATGACTGCCGCAGAAAGGTCAGCGGTATCTATAACTTGGAAGCTATGATTAACAGCCTGGCTTCAGGTTGTAATGTTGTGTGGGGCAAGAAAGTAGAATTCAGTGGCAAATAACCTGGTCTCTGGGAACCAGGCACTACTAACTGGTTTGAAGGATATATCGTTCATATTTGGCAGTGGTTTCACTAGACATTGGCAATAGAAAGGGCTGCTTAATATGCTCACACTTGGATTTTGTCAGTTATGCTATCACTTTTTGATATAAATACCTAGAAAAAGATAAATGCAGCAAAACTACAATGGAAAGCTATGTGCTTAATTCCAAAATGTTTGTAAATGTTCTCTATAGTTTTCACGTTGAAAATGTTAGGGGCCACCAACCGCTGTCAGACGTTTTCACGTTGAACATGTTAGGGGCCACCAACCGCTGTCAGAATACGATGAAAACAGAGGAAGATTCCTCCATCCACACTCATAAGCATGGATAGAGGAATCTGTTATAATTTCTTTATTCAGCCCACATTTTGAACAAAGAAAATATAACAGCGTATGGCCAGCTTAAGTGTTCACTTAGCTTAGTAAACAAGGTACAGTGACAGTATGTTCACCTAAAATACCCAAACTTCTGCAAGGGTAAAAATTGGATTTGTTTCTTACTCATGATTGGATGATTAAAGTGAACATATTTATACCCAATTTACTATGCTCAGATAAAAGTGTATATGCCTTTAGTAAATCAACCCCACTAAGTGCTGGTAACATAAGTAATATAGGCTAAATATGTTAACCATCAATAGCATCATTGTTTTCAATAATAACACTCCAGGGAGACCTAAAATGGCCAAATCTAACAGTTACATCTTTTAGGCACAAAACTTACTTCAAACAATATTTCAATGTGTTCTTTGTTTCTAGTAGTGAGGAGCCGAACACCCCCCTGTTCGGTTCGAATTCAAACTTTCGAACATGGAAAAAGTTGAATTTGAACTCAAACTCAATGCAAGTCTATGATGGTAGAACTTTGAAAATCAATTGACCCTGTTTTTAAGGCTTATTTGCAAGTTAATGGCCATAGAAAGGATATGGGGATTCGGGTACTGCCCTGGGGACATGTATCAATGAAAAACACTATTAAAAAATAAACATTTTAAAGGAGCAGTGATTTTAACATCACTTAAAATGAAACAATAAAAAAATCCTTTAAATATCCTGCCTGGTGGGTCCCCTTAACCTGCCTGTAAAGTGGCACATCTGTACAATGTATAGAACCTGCTGCAGCAACAATTACATTTTTAAAGAAAAAAATTACATTTAAAAAGAAAAAAAAGCATGCAGTTCTCCCTCCCAAACAATACCTGACCCTTTAGGTCTGGTAGGAATGATAGGAGGGACCCCATTTAAAAAAAAGCAAAACAAAAGTGTGTGGGAGTGTGGGAGTTCCCCCTTAAAGTCATACCAGACCCTTAAGGTCTGGTAGGAATTTTAAGGAGGAACCCCACCCCAAAAATGGGGAAAAAACATGGGGTCCCCGCTACTATTCCATATCAGACCCTTGATCCGAGTGCAGGCCTGGCAGGGCAGGAAAGGGGGGATGAGCATGTGGCCTCCCCTCCCTCCCATGCCAGGCTACATGCCTGCATGGGAAAGCACCTTGTTCCGGTACCGATGGTGACAAGGGCATCTTCCCCTGCAAGCCCTGGGGTGCTGGTTGTGGAGGTGCAGGCAGGGGGCTTTTTCACATCAAGTGCACCCAGATGCCACCCCCCTTGTGAATGAGTAAGGGATACTTGTACCCCTACCCATTCACTAAAGGGTTAAATACATTTTTTTAAAAGAGGCCAGACATTTGAAAAAATCTTTCATTTGAAAAAAAAAAAAGACAAGTTATTGACAAGTCTTTTATTAAAAAGAACAAAAAAAATGATCCACCGATGTAATCCAGTGTCAATCACGATGTCCAGCGTTGTCCACGACAATGACTAATAAATAAAACATGAAAAATAAATAGAATTTTTTTTTTTAAATTGACGACCGCCGTCCCATGACTTTGCCCAATCATGGCTCTTACAGAGTACTGGGCCCTTATTGGGCAAAGTCTTGCACCTGACCTGTGATCAGGTGCAAGGCTTTAGCCAATAAGGGCTCACAAGACACAGCATAGTATATACTACCCCTGTATGTTGGCAGCTGAAATTTAGAGCATTCTACATTAATTTCTTAGCACAGAGGTTATTATATTTATACTTAACACATCTAAGTGTCATTTTATTATAGTGAGGAAGAAAAAGTACATGTATTTTAGCTATAATTCTACATGCACTATTGTTACATGAAGCATGACTATAATTACGTAAGGAATCTGTTCAGTTCTTTAAATATATTTGCAGCAGTCTGACAATAATCTACCACTAGAGTATATGGCAATTTATGAGGATATGGAGTAAAACATCAGAAAAATTAACTGGACAGTTACATAGAAAAGGAAAGTTTAAAATTATAGCTAACCACAAAGTACAAAGTACAAAGAAAGGGCACTCACTTTGAAGAAATCACAGCCTGGGTTCTGAGATCAAACAGAGGTGAATATCACAGGAAACAAGGTTGCAAAGAACAGGAAGGGGTCTAAAAGTAACAGTTATTTTTACCGCAGGTCACTTGTAATTTTGGTACAGAATCTAGACCTGTGGACCTGGCTTCAAACAGTGTGATTATTTATTTATATGACTAAATCCTCAAATCCTCAAGAGCATGCACTTGTAACTCAACAAAATCTTAGATCCAGGGCCACATGAGACTTCAGTGCTCTTCATAGAGCATAGCGAGTATTGCTCAAATGAGACCTACCAATATGTTATTCTACTTCATTTAACAGAGATGAGGGTTTTTTTAAGAATGATAGGCTGAAGACCTAGACATAATTTAAAAGTTTATGTGTGGTTCTATTTTTGAGTAACAGAATACAAATCTCAAGCTTCTTGTAATAAAGGATAGAAAGTTTGACCCTGGGTACTAAGGTCATCATAAAATGACAACTATATAATACAATCCATTATCTTATAGCTAAAGGCCAACTCCGACCTCCTGGCCAATTTGGTACTGTGATTCAGATCTCTAGACACTAACGGGTTCCTTCAATAAAGCTGTGCAAGGAGTAATGATGATGTACAAAGTGCAGTAACCCATAGCAAACATATTTCAGTTTACTGCAGTCAGATTGGTGAAAGATGGTTTATTATTGGGTGCTGTACATTGCACATTCTGTCTTACTGAATAACTGTGTAAAGGTCAGCTTTTTGTCATTTTCAATGGTTGTTTGTATTTGTACTGTTAGCACATAAGTATGGAAGAGCTTTATCAAAATTCAGTATCATCAGGACTCTTTTCTGGTACTAGGGTTCTTGCATAATTAATTTTATGAGAAGATCAGTAATTATTAAATTTATTTTCTCCCATGTTAATTGCCTTTTTTTATCATTTCATTATTTTTTTTTTAAATCTAGGCACTTTTGTTGTGCAAGTTACTGCTGTAGATGCGGATGATCCTTCCTATGGAAACAGTGCCAAAGTTATTTACAGCATACTTCAGGGACAGCCATATTTTTCTGTGGAATCGGAAACAGGTTAGTGTGTCAACTTTGTTTACATACATGTTAGTTGCAAACACGTTTTAGACATTGCACTAAAATGACAGTTCACCTTTACAGATTCATTGTCATAACATTTGGCCGCCTGCAAAAACTGTAGTAATCTACTTTCTGGAGTGACATTCGTGTAATTCTTCTTTTTCAGCAAAGCAGTTCAAAGAGTAAAGATTTGGGCAGTAACTCATAGCAACCAATCAAATTTCACGTTATTTTATCTCAGATCAATTAAGAAGCAACTACTACCCAATACCAAAATATATTTCTACTTATCTATTTCAGAGTTATATTTAGAGCTCTAGGTATTTGAAGGATGCATTTCTTCCATACAAGCTATATGCCTTTTCATCCTTACATTGTCTGCTAATCAGCACTAAGATGAAATCCAATATATAATTTTTGGTAGCAGCATGCCACATTTTTATAAATGCAGGTTTTCATTTTACCTATACATTAAGCAGTCTGCCAAGAAACACATGACTATTTTGTATTATTATTATATAACATACATACAAACAGACTATAACCAATACATTTGTCATTAAATGTAAGAATTAGGACTATAACAAAAAATAGAACATGCGATCAAAATAGAAGTTTAATTGCAACACCCCAAATTATAAAGAAAAAAACTACAGAGTATATCATTTTAGAACCAAAATTGAATAATGGGCCCAACATTATCCTTCTACTTCTAAAGTGTATGTGGCTTCTCTTTATCCTGATTCCCTCTACCACATTCTTAAGCTCACAAAGGAGTAATATGCATATGGGAACCACAGGACCAAAAAGGGGAACGGAAGGGTGAAGGGTCTACAGTGCTCTTATTCAGGGGATTTTTTCCAAGTGGCCCAGAGAAAGGTAAGTGGTGAGCAAAACATGAAAGGCAAAATAATGTACAAGAAGTACAAAGATAGACGGTATTATGTGGCCTGCTGAAAGTCTTCTGAATCTGCCTAGTTCCACACACACATACAATTGTTTACTATAGGATTTACCTAGAACCATCCAGTGTTGCTCATACAACTGGTACACAGCTATAGCTATTATATGTCAGCAGCTTGGAGTCTTCTGGTTACATTTTATATATAAATATTTTGCTCTTTTTGAGATGTAAATGCAAACACATTTAAGGCTCTATCATAAGTTTCTTTTTTTTTTTTTACAAAGAATTTATTGAGTTTTTATCATAGCAACAAAGACAAAAACAATACAACAGTGCAGGAAGGGCAATGCCCAAATTCATAGGTGTATACAATCAAAATGCGTAAGGCAGGGCACAAATCGGACAACAATACAACAGGTATCATGTACAGCAGATGAAGTACAGAGTTGGTATGAGCAGTGTATGGAAATATTACAACACCGATCGGTTGGAATGCCCAGAAACTAAAAAGAAAAACAAAAAGTCTTACACAGGGAGAGGTGTCTAAAAGTCTCAGTGATACAGAGAGGATGAACAATGTTTTTGTGTTTTAATTTTTTTTATTTAATAAGTAAAAATTAGAGCTTGCGGAGAGTGTCTCTACCAATGAGGGAATGCGGGTCTGGTAATCATCATATGATATGTGTCAAGCATCTGGTGTCTGTCAACTAGCAGGCCCAACGCGAGGTGAAAGTATGGCGTCTGCAGTTAGCATTGGCGAACAGAAATTCAAAATGTGCATGCGTGTTTAGAATCTGTATGACTGTGTTTAAGGAGGGGGGTTCGGATTGTTTCCACGCTCTCGCTAATGCGAGACGGGCCGCTATGAGGATATGAGACACAACAGTCCTGGAAGCTGGTGGCCACTCTTCCAACCCTACCCCTAACAAGGCAAGTTGTGGGGAAACACCACAGGGGAGCTGAGTAATTGTGGAGATAAGCAGAAAAAACCTCAGGCCAAAAGGGGCCAAGGGATGGGCAACACCACCAGATGTGTGTCAATGATCCCACAATTCCACAGCTCCGCCAGCAGTGTGGTTGAGGAGGAGGGGTAGATTTTTGCCAGTTTCTGTGGCGTGTAGTACCATTTATGCAATAGTTTCTGTTGGGATTCCCAGTGGCTTAGACATTGTGAAGTTTTCAGAGGCCAAGTGACTGCTTTGTACCATTGTTCTGGAGAGAGAGAAAAGTTTAGTTCCGTTTCCCACCACCTCATGGATGGCAATTTATCAGTAGTTTTTGGTTCGCTAAGTAGATTATAAAAAAAGGAAATACCTTTCTTGGATGGGGAATTAGTACCATAGTAGTGTATGCATCTCCTAAGAAGCGTTCCATCGCGCACACATATAGAGGCCAGATAGTGTCTTATTCTGAGGTATTTATAGAAGTCGAAAGTCGAACTGAGAGGTAAGGAGCAGGCTAAGCTCATGTCTGAGGGAGCGTAAGGTGGAGGAAGTAGATGGGTCTGGGATCCTTTTATTGGACATTTCTAAAGTGCGGATACGGTCTAGAAGTGAGGTCAGCGCTTCTTTTTACTTCCTCCCTTCTCCCTTGCCTCCAGCTTAATCAATAGTCCTCTGATAACGGCTTTATGGGCATTCCACAATAATGTTTGATTGCTTACAGAAGCAGTATTGGTCTCAAAGAAGGATCATATCTCAGTCTGGACCTGCTGTTTAATGTCAGGATGAGAAAGTAGACTAGAATTCAGTCTCCATGAGGTGCAGAGGTGAGGGGAGTTAGCAGAAAAAAGGCTGAGCGAGATAGGTGTGTGGTCAGACCACGTAATTAGGCCAATGTCAGCTTTTGTGATGAGTTGTAGAGTGAATTTGTCTACTAAGAACATGTCCAGCCTGGAATAGGAGCCCTGCGTATGAGAAAAAAAGGTATAATCTTTCTACCTACCGTGGATGCACCTCCAGGCATCGTGTAAATCAGCTGATCGAAGAAGTGAGGGAAGGGAGCGATTACCTTTTCTATGAGGGTTGGAGGAGTCTAAGGACGGATCAAGGACATCGTTGAAATCGCCACACATAACAAGGTGGCCTTTGCGCATGGCCTCAATTTCACTTAGTACCTTAGCAATAAATTTCTTCTGATGAACATTTGGTGCGTAAACATTGACTAAGGTGAGGATCCGGTTGTTGACCGTGGCAACTAAAGCTATATACCTGCCTTCCGGGTCTATCAGGAGGTCATGTTGTTGGAAGGCGACGGACGCCCCGATAGCTATCATTACTCCTTTATTTTTTTTTCCGAATGGGCAAAAAAATAGTGCGAGAAGCATCTGTTTTTACAGATAGAGGTTTTATCTTTACAAAAGTGGGTCTCCTGTACACATAGAATATCACTACGCAGGGAGGCCGCTTCTTTCCACAACATCGCTCTCTTGTTGGGGCTATTTAGACCCTTGGCATTTAGTGAGGTAATTTTTAGAGACAAATAAGTTTCTTTTTACATGAACTGTACAGTTCTGAACTGTACAAGCTTGCATGGTTCTGGGTTAGAGAATTTATTATTGAGTCATTTAACTGAAGTGTCCCCCTGATCTAATCCTTGTGCCTTCAGAAGCACCTACTTCATGTTACATTTTCCCACCGGAACACACAAAAGGACTTGTTCTGAGTTTGGATTATACTTGAGAATGAACACTTGAATTTCATGAATTAAAAATTATGAACTTTTTTTGTTTGCAATTATTGATTCTTGGATTTATCCCGCATTGTTCAATTTCCACCGAGCTCCACCAGATATTGCCTATAAATGAATTGTGATAGCCCGCCTGAATGAGTGGATAGTACAAATGAGATGGACAACGTTGTCTATTAGGGGTCTATTCACCAGCTGCCGAGGGCAGACGAGTGAATGACCGATCTGAAGTGAAGTGAGCTGAACACTGTTCCGCTATTCACTTCAGGCTGGTACGGCTAATTTCAGCCGTGCATCGTCTGAAATCAGCCACTGATCTACTGAACCGAAGGGGTCCTGGGGCCAAAGCTAGCCGAAGGATCGGCCGAAGCTATGGCCAGATCCTTCGGCAGCTTCGTGAATAGACCCCTTAGTTTTTAATGGGTGCACATGTGTTTCAGTCGTGTAACACCTTTGTATTTTGGAATAAATTTATGCAATGTTTTGATATTTTTTGCTACTCCGATCCTTATTTGTAACGTCTGTGATCTGAACCTTCTTGAGGCTCATAAAAAGTCTTGTTCTACTGTGGATGGAAATCTCTGGATTAAAGGTGAATATTACAGCAATTACATTAGTTTGTAATTCTATCTTTTAACAGGTTATTCATTTTTATCTTGTTATTTTTGGCTGGAGTTCTGCTTTAACATAAGATAAATGTGTAGGATAGTAGAGCCAAAGATACAATTTTTAATTCTGTGTTTTTGTTAAGCATCATATATATCATCGGTTCCACAAAAATATAAATGTTCTGTGCATTTACTTTGCTAGTGATGAATTAATCCATTCACATGGATCAAGGTCCAGCCTGGATATTACCTTTTTGTGGATAGAGGATAGCTAATTAAGGGTAGTGAGAGTTATATGCAATTTATTTACGTCCTGCTGTAGTAGACTGGATATACTTGACTAAAAAAATGAAAAATGAAAAGCAGACAAAATTTATGGCTGAAACAGTCTTTTTTCCCATTCTATATTATGATAAAATCAATTATTCATTATAAATCTACTTTATTTTTCCACCTCTCAATATAAAGAATCAAGCAGTCTAATTTTATTCAAACCTGCGCCAGTTTAAAAAACACAATATGTCAGATCAGTTTTTTAACTCACCAGCACAGCTTGAAGACAGAAGGGAGATGTAGTGACGTGCAAGATTCATCGAGATTTGATACCCTACCGAGATTCACTGAGATGTGAGCTAGAGTTTAGAGCTATTCTAGCAGGAACATTGTGGGTGATCTCACTGAAATCTGATCAGCAATGTATCCAAGGCTGGCAAACACAGCTTAGTTAGTGTAAGGCAGTACCTGTTATGCATATCTACAGGGTGTAAATAAGATTTGAATTAAAATTGCAGATTATATGTGTATGTCATTTATAGATATATATTTGTGTGAGTTATATATACTTTCTGAATTGCACCCCAATGCATTTTCTCAATCTACTTGCATTAACGTGTTTCCATATGCTGTACTCTCAAAAATGCTGCCTGCACCTTTTTTTTTTACTGTGTTTTGGTGCATTAGGCAGCTGCCTTAACGCAATACACATTAATGCACAATATAATGCACATGTGCTAATGAGCCACAATAGTTTGAACAGATGTGCGTGTACATATCTGTAACACACTACTGTCTTAGACTAAAGCTGGCCTTACACAGCTGAAATTTGATCCATGGGGACCCTGTTGGCACCACTCAGCTCAACAAACTTTGAATAAAAAAATCGAAGGATCAGGGTTGAAAATTGTTGGCTGAAATGTTACTGTATCCAATCAGTCACTATTAGAGTTATTCACAAAGCTGCCGAAGGCAGCCGTATGAATAACCAACCCCAAATTAAGTGAGCTGAACGCTGTTCTGATATTCACTTCAGGCTTGTATGGCTGATTTCAGGCGTACACCAACTGAAATCAGCCGTACATAGGTTCGCTGCGGCTGGGTTCGGGTCGGCCGAACATGCTCAGCATGTTCGGCCAGCCCGAAGTGCAGAAGGAGTTCAACTCAGCTGATCCAACATTAGGATCAGCTAAGCCGAACTTCCAGCAGGCTACTCGCTGCTGTTCGGCCTATTCTCATTTATAGAGAAATATATGCATGCATAGCTAGTCTTATAATGTGTAATCCTGTGTAACAGCTTGTATGTTTGGCAAATTCAATCTCTTAAAGAATAACTATAGGCAAATAAAATCTTAATTCTTGCAGTGTGCAAGGAAAAAGTGCTCGTTTTGCCTAGGAGGCTAAAATAACTCCCTAGAACCACAATCACCCGAGCCAAGATCCCAGCTGGCTGCGAGACCCGTTCCTTCAGCCTGTCTCCCCCTCCACTCCAGCAATGTTTTTTTCTCTTGGCATCCTCATGTCCTATTCACTGTATAAGACGTGATGACTCACTGGACCTTAGAGCTTAGACCGCAGGAGCCGAGAGGGAGCAGGGTTGAATGGACCAGTCTAGTAGCCAGCCAGGATCATGCTTTGGGTGACTTTAATTCTGTTATATTAGCTCCCTAGACAATACAAGCAGATAACCATAGCACTGCAGGGGTACAATACTGTAAGGCTGGGTTTACACCTGGGCGGAATGCGCGCGTTATGCACGTTTCCCCGCACGTTTCCCCGCACGTTTTTACAGTGATTTACGGTAAAAGAAACGCGCAACAAACACGCGTTTCCGATGGGCTATCCGGCTGTATCCTAATGGATACGTGCGACAAATATGCCCCAAAGAAGCTCCTGTACTTCTTTGGGCATAGGGCGTTTTACACCACGCTCCTACGCGCTGCAAAACTCCCAGGTGGGAATCATGCCCATAGGCAATTATTGGTTTTCACATGTTGATCATTTTACAGCGCATAGGAACGCGCTGTAAAATGCCCAGGTGTGAACCAGGCCTAAGGGTTAAGATTTTATTTGCCTTGATTTCTTTCTTAAAGATTATAGAGCAGAGAAGTATGGCATTCTTGGAGATTGCTATGCCCTCACAGGTCATTTATTTGTATTAGATGCTAGAACAAGCAGCAAGAGAGCTAGCCATAAGATGTGCATGCTGTCATAAGGTACTCAATGCTGAGCATGTAAACTGGACAAAATCTTGTTGTACTTAGCTATATATATATATTTATAATATTGCAAGGTTTTGGCACTACCAGAAAACAAGACACAGTTAGAACTAAAAGTATTCTTGTACATATATGAATGTTTTTGATATAAATTACAATTTTAAAAATGAATCTGTGACATACACATACATACTTACACAGATTAATGTCTTTCTGAGCTGTAGAATTTCAATCCTGCTCATTGGTGTGTGGAAAATTTCAATTTCTTCCAGTGTCACAACATCTCCTGAATGAGACCTTTAAACTGAGAAAGACTTTAGACCATAGAAGTGTATGGAAAGTGAAAATCCTACAGCTGAATTGCTTTAAAATTACATTCCAGAGAAATGTGGCAAAACTGAACTCAATGCAATTTGATTTTATCGCAATAATGTTAAAGCAAATAACTGCAGGATTTTCACAGTCTAGCAATATTATTATAGCATATGAAGCCTTTGGTATATTCGTCATTTTGACATATTTTTCCTAGCTAGGTTTAGTTCCAATTTAAGTTGGATAGAATATTTACTAGCAAGTGACCATTTGAAATAGAAAATACAGTGAAATATCTTCCTAATGGCAAGAGCCCTGGGTTGAATAGGTGCACTACAGCTCAATATGAGAAATACAGTACTTCCTATTACTTAAAAACCCTAATGCAAATAGTATAGCTTCCTGAAATCTGCACTATTATCACATATCACAGTCCTTGCTAAAGAAGAGAAGGACTACATGAAATGCCAGAACTACTAAACCATCTACATCTCCAATATTTTTTTTACACCAAAATGCAAAAATATGTTCTAAAGCATTAGCAACTAGATTTAAGCCCATCCCCTTTGCACTAGTACACCCTGATAAGACAGGGCTTAATATGGGATGCAAGGCCATAGATAACTCCAAAGTACTCAGTATTATTTATTGGTTTTACACACTCCCAATCATCTTCTTATCTGTTCCATTCAACTGATGGTAAAAAGGCATTTGATAGTGTGGACGGGGTATTCTTGGAGGAAGCACTTTAAGCAATTGGACTTGACTCACATATGCTTTCCTGGTTATTATCCTTCTACAGAATCCCAATAGCCATAGCTAAAATAATGGTACCATGTCCCATTCTATATCTGCAGTCCTCAAACCACAATACTTAATAACATTGTGGAAATACACACTTTAACACTCTGTCAGATTTTAAAATAAACTACACATCATCTGAAATTCCCAATTACAATGGAAGCTGAATGTGCATCGTTCCTCTTCACATGGAAATCCCAGGACTTAAGGTACCTAGGAGTTCACCTAACCCCATACCTCATATCCCTGTATACTCAAAGTTATGAGCCTTTACTTTTGTCGATATCCTCTGATCTTGCTTACTGGGACAAAACTTAATTTAACTGGTTAAGTAGAGAGAATATCATAAAAATAATCATCCTTCCTAGATGTCTATATTTACTCCAAATTACCCCATTAAGGTTCCAAAAATATTAAACTAAACAGGACTCTGGCAAGCTTCATATGGATTTACAACAGACCCAGAGTGGCTAAATCCATCTTGAGGTGCCCCAGGTGTTCCCATTGGTTTTATTTATTTATAATATATCCAAGACTTTGCAAATTATCTGGATTGTTTCTTAGCAACGCACATTGACCAAAAGGGATGGTGTGTATTTGAATTCTGAGGGGTAATTTTTCTAGATTGTAGGGTTGAACTGAGCAAATTAGATATCATGAAGTCTGCTACTCTCTAGCTCTGGATGATCCATATTATTATTAACAGACACATTGTAACAGTGACAGATAAAGTGTTTTACACTGAAATTTTCTCAAATCGTAACCTTAACAAACAGCATGGTGTACCATACTAACATATGAATGTTCATAAAACTTTTAAGTGACAGACTGTTACTAAAATAACTGTTCTAATAGAAATGCATGTGAAATGTTGTGACATTGTTTTAACTTCGGACACAGTGACAGATGTCATATTTTGTCAGCCGATACCTTTTTATATACTGAATTTCTATCACAAAGTAAAAGTGACACACAACTGAACTGTTTTTGCAAACTAACAGAGGACATGTTCCTAAATATGCCCACAGCTGAAATATTAACATGTTATGATGAAATATTTTCAGGTGAAACTTGGTGTGATGTGACACATCATGAAAAGTTCAATTATTCTCACCTATTGACTGGTGAATGTACATGACATAGCAAAGTTCTGAAATGACATATCAATGTTCTGAAATTTAAGTATGCTCATATACTGACAAGATTTAATCCAACACTGTAAAGTATCATGTGATCTCATCCAGTTACATGTTCTCTCTGTTCAATGTTTTCATATGTTTTCACAATGTGTTTTTACGGTTACTTAAATATGAGATCTTCATTTAGTTATGAGACAAAATGTAAAAAAAAACCTTTTGACGAGCAGTTCCTTAGTTAAGTTAGCACTTACCGATCTACTCTTGCTTATTTTTTTTCTCTGGAACCCTTTTTTATTATGTACACCAACACCTTCAATGATACAGACCCATTATAACAATAATTGGCATATGGCCCAATATTCAAGAGGGCTGCAAACATGTGGCTCCCCTGCTGTATTGATACAAGTCTGTATTCCTTCCAGCATTAAGAAAATGGCCCTTAAACAGGGGGACCTTGTTTGGTTCCAATGGTCATTATGCTCTTATGTACCATGTAAATTACTATGCTAATGATATTCATTCTAGCACAAAATAATTACATACTTGAACATCATTCTTGTCCTAAGCTATATATTAATAGCTGTTGAATATATTTAGCATATATAGTATCATCATGGGCTGAATTCAATGATTCTTGTACTGTTATCATAGTTGTATATATGTAAGTGAATAAATATGCTGTTTGCTTTTTCAAGGTATTATTCGAACTGCATTGCCAAACATGAATCGAGAAATAAGAGAATATTACCAAGTTGTTATTCAGGCCAAAGATATGGGTGGCCAAATGGGAGGATTATCTGGAACAACCACTGTAAACATTACTCTTACTGATGTCAATGACAATCCACCAAGATTTACTCAAAGTAAGTCATGCTTGGACATTTGTACTATATTAAATGTTTGGAACAGCTTTATGTAATGTAATATATGCATATATTTGCTTTCTTCTTATTCAATTATTTTCAAAGTACACTTTTAAGAAATGAAATGGCTTCAAAATGTTCCTTTCTAAAAAATTAGGAACAAAATAGGGATGAAGGAATAGAAATTCATCTCAAAAGCTCCACTGTTATACATTGATGGCTTTTCTTCTTTTTTTTTTTTTAATTTAAGACATGTGAATCTGAGATACACACAGACATAAAATAAAATGTCAATTAAGAATTCATTAAAATATTAAGTGGTTTAAGCATTTTAATTATTTATATTGAGTTGTTGTAACCCCTTGCATAATGTTACTGGGCACATTGGAAGATAGAGGACTAGTAGTGTCAACCAGTTAGATTCTACTGGATAATATGGTGTAGTCAGTATAATACAGGGAGTATGCTGATAGTAGGCAAGAGAGCACAGAAATTAACTCATTGGAGTGCTACTGTTCCTTCACTGCCCAATCAAGGCTGGGCAGAGAGACATCGTATTCTGTATGTTGATACATGCAATGTAACACCAATAAATATTAATCCTTGTAAAAAAAACCTTGAAAGGGAAGAATGAAGGGTGTTATCTTGTGACATTCATTTTTAGTTCCATCACACTTTCTGTCAAATGTTATACACAGTTGGTTCAGGTGTGGAAGCTGGTTGTGCCATGTACATACAGTGGCACATGCTTGCTGCAAACCTAATGATTGCTGAATGAACTTCATTATTTTGGACACTGCCTGTGGTACTCATACATCAGGTAATCAGGCTTGACACACATCTGTGACCTTTTCATGGATGCTAATTCAGCGTTGTGTACAATATACAGTGGTTTTGAATCTTGCTGACTGTGGATTAAACTTTGTATCAGTCTATTCATACTACAACAAAGTATTTCCCATGAAGGACTGTGAACTCTATCAAACACATACCGTATTTTGCGGTCCATAAGACGCACCGGACCATAGGACGTAGGGATTCATCACCTATATAATGACTGACATTTGAGAAGTTTTAATTCAATAGGTTTTTATTGAAAATTTTTCAAAATTTTGTGACAAAAAAAGCTTTGGTGCAGGCAAAGCAAATAACCAGGATAAAGGACAATAATAAGTAACGAAAAAGAAAATAAATAATAGAAAGAAATCAAAAATACAGAGTAAGCAGCAGTCATCATATAGTTGACATATACATATATACATTTGAGAAGTTTTAATACTCCGCCTTTGTCCAGTGTATTATAAGGAATACACCATTAAGAGACACATTTGGAAACTTATACAGACAGCAATGTATGTCCGCACATGTTTATTTTTGCTGACAATTTACCTGGTAAAGACTGTGTGGTGACTTTGGGATATCTTCAGTATACTTTTGAGCAGGAGACATTGATAGCTTTTTCCTATTGCATTATATGCAGCTGTAACTCTTTAATCTTCATGATTGGCATTTCTGTATGATACCATTAAGACTCTTCACTGAATATATCTCGTTTTAATTTATCTCAAGCATACTTATCTGCAAATCCTTGCTATTACCTTTATTCCATACAAAGTCATAGGTTACATGATATAACTGGCTACCAACATCATATGCATGCATTTGCAACACTTATTGGACAACCTAAAGTGCATTAATATGTTATTTATCCTATGTGTTCCTTTCTGAAATGCATTTTTATGTCTTTTCTAGTAGTTAACAGTTTCTGCACTGTAGCAATTTGATACAGGTGCCAGTTTAGTTTATGGTGGTATAGATATTTTCTATTATATTTTTGTAACAATTTTTCAGACTTCAACTAATATTGAGTCCCTAGTATATATATTTAGCATTTTGTTACTTGTTTATAGTAGATTTTAAGTGCTAAATCAAAAGTGATGCTTTAAACTGTATGTATTGTTGCTGTATTCTCAGATCTCATTCCTTTTTTATACCTGTTGCCTATTACATATTAAGTAAGTGTCACCACTCATTTTCTAGTTGTGGAATTATTACCTAAGTTTATTGTTGAGAGCAAGTGACTTTGAAGAAGAAAAATAGTAACGGTACTGGTACTGTTGCAAAAACCTTTAGTGTGTGGAGAAATATTACCATGTGGTGAAGAAGTTAACATTAAGAGGGTTATTCACTTACCTGCTGAAGGATCTATCCTTCGGCTCGCTTCAGCAACTGGAGCCATTTGGTTTAGTCGAAATGAACTGCTGATGTACCGGTTATTCACAATAGCCTGTATAGCAGCTGTAGGCAGATGAGTGTCTCAGCCAAGCCTAGCGCATATGCTTCAGCTCGGCTGAGCCGTAGCGACAGCTGAAGCGGGGAGAAAGGTTGGCCAAAGCCGACCGTTCTCCACACAAATGACAACAGCTGGGTGGCTGGGCATACCAGGCCACATGCCCTCCCAGTGCTGAGGACATGTGACCTGGTATGGCAGGGATGGGGGTGCTCGCTCATTCCCCCTTTCCTGCCCTGTCAGGCCTATGCTCGGATCAAGGGTCTTGTATGGAATTTTAGGGGGGACCCCATGTTTTTTCAATTTTGGGGGGTGGGGTTCCTCCTTAAGATTCCTACCAAACCTTAAGGGCCTGGTATGACTTTGGGGGGAACCCAACGCACTTTCCTTTATTTGTAACTTGGGGTCCCTCCTAAAATTCCTACCAGACCTAAAGGGTCTGGTATTGTTTTGGGAGGGGACCCCACACAGTTTTTTTTTATTTTCTTTAGAATATTTTTTATTCTTTTCTTTTTTTTACATTTATTTAAATCATTTAAAAAAAAATTTTTGTTTAAATGTTTTCTATTTTGCTTGCTACCTCAGAGGTAGCGAGCAGAATAGCCAAGCTGAATACAGCTGCTCTGCGGCATTCGGCTATTCACTTACTGCCGTTCAGCCCCTATGAGAATAGGGGCGAGCGGCAGCAAGTGAGCTGCCAGAGCTTCGGCTCAGCAAATCCAGATGTTCAAATGGCTGAGTTAAACAGAGCATGTTCGCTGACCAAAGGCAGCAGAAGGCAGCGGATGTACGGCTGAAATCAGCTGTACTGAGTCGAAGTGAATAGCTGAACGTCCTTCGCCTCAGTTAACTTCGGCTCAGTTATTCATTTGGCTACATTTGGCAACTTAGTGAATAACCCTCTAAAAATTTTATCAGCACAGATAGCACATTTATGTTACTTTTCCCAGGCACTAGAAAAACATTAAAGTCGCAATTGCTTTAGTTAGCAATAACTGAGGGCTTAATGTCTACATAAAATTAAAGCATATCCCTTTTATTGAAAACGTTAACGCTAAACTCCAGGTATAACTTTGTATGTAAACTGTCCATACATTGGTCCAGCTTGGCCTAATGCATATGACATTCTTGAGCAGCCCACAGGGATCCTGTAAAGCACTGTAGTAGTGAGAGCTACTACAGTGCTTTACAGTGATCTTCTAGGTCCTATAATGGTGCTAAGCTAAGTGGCTTAGCACTATCTGCTCTGAAAACACTGGAGGGCACTTGATCAGCACAGTGACCATTCAGAGAATGCCTAGTATATTTACCAATGAATACAAGTTGGTTCTTGATTGGATGTGGGGTGGATTGTGACAGCACTGTCCCTTGTCCAATCTTAGAACACATTGACTTTTTTGGTAATGTCAGTGCAATTGTGTTTTACTCCCTTTTTACTCATGTTGGGTGAAGGGGCTAGTGGTCTTGCCTACTTTTCACAATATTGTGAGCTCCCCAATCAAAAAAGGTTACTTTTTACATTTAAATATGTTAAAAAATACAGCTTTTATTATGTCCATTATTGCATACAAAGGCTAACATATTTTTATACATTTATGTGTAGAATTTGCAATGGTAATCAATTAAAGTATTCTTTTTTATGCTTATGATGTCATAGGCGACATTTAAAGTTAAAAAGCCTTGAAATACTGCCAAGAAACCTTTATTTTGACATTTTGTAAGTAATATTTAATTAGAACATCCATTAGTGACATAAATGTCCTAAATGATGTTAGCAAAATTACAATTATGCCCTACTGATACAATTTTATATCAACAATGACCTTTATACTTTTCACTGCAGATACTTACCATCTTAGTGTCTCAGAATCATCTCCAGTTGGGACTACCGTTGGTCATATAAAAGCAGTGGATGCTGATATTGGCAGAAATGCTGAAGTTCGTTATAGAATAACAGATGGAGATGAAATGGGCATATTTGAAACAACAACAGAGAGAGCAACACAAGACGGTGTCATAACTGTAAGAAAGGTATGTAATGTTATGAAAACTTCATGAAACACATATGAAGCTGTGGCGGACTGTGAAAATGTATGTAATTTCAACACCCTGTTTATTTTAATGCATCTATAGGCTATCAATGCAGTTAAAGAATATGTCCACCCAAAACTAATAATTTAAATTTCACTATTGGATGACACTAATGAGCTGAATCCCTTGATAAAATGTATGGCTAGTGCAGGTCATGGTCACGCAGAAATGACTCAAGAGGTCAATAAACTGCTCTGTCCAGCGTTAAAGGAAAACTATACTAATTTATAGTCAATATTCTTTTATTATTAAATCTAACAGTTTATATAATTTTACATTAGTATTATGTAAAATGACAATGTAAACAACAATATTGCCTTCATGTATCTATCATTAAGAACATACACTATATAGGTATATATGGTGTAAGTCAGTCAGTCAATCATAAAAACCCCAAACAATTATTCCAATACATAAACAACAAAAAGGTAGAAAAAAGAAAGAAACAGGTGGTTCCAATAAAAGATGATAATTGGAGGTTGATAACAAATGACAGGGAGATGGCTAAAGTATTAAATGCATTCTTCTCCATAGTATTTACTTGGGAAAACAATGATTTTAATGTACACAACAAAAATCTGTGTAGCACTGTGAAGAAAATACCACTGTGGTTCATGGAAGATAGGGTTCACCACGGACTATAAAAACTTAATGTGAATAAATTCCCAGGACCAAATAATTTGCACCCATGGATACTTAAAAAGAGCATGATTATAGAGAGGCCATTGTTTCTAATTGTTAAGGCCTTCATACTGATTGATTGACATAAAGCAACTCTTGTACTAATATTTAAAATATATTTGAGATGCATACCTGGAAATTATAGACCGGTCAGCTTAACATTGATGATATAAAGTTATTTGAGGGTATGTGAAAGGACCATATCCAAGAATATGCTTATGGGCATGTTATCATAAGTGACAACCAACATGGTTTCAGGAAAGACCATTTCTGTCAAACCAACCTATTAGTGTTCTATGAGGCACAACCTAGATGGAGGTGGACATAGTGTATATTGATTTTGCAAAAGCATTCGATGCAGTACCTCATACCGTATAGTTTACTAGCTTCAATCTTTGTTCATTGATGATATGGTGTGTATTTGGTTAGAGAACTGGCTAATTGAATGTGTCCAGAGAGTATCAATAAATGGCTCATTTTCTGAATGGTCCTTGTTTGGCAGTGGCGTGTCCCAGGGTTCCGTCTTGTGGCCATTGCTATTCAACCTGTTTATCAATGATATTGGGACTGGTATTAACAACAATAATTGCGTTTTTGCTGATGATACCAAAATTTGTAGGGCAATAAACTTGACAGATGACATTTTACAGGAAGACCTGGATAAAATAGAGGGTGGGCAACAGCATAGCAGATGAGGTTTAATATTGAGAAGTTTGAAGTTATACATTTTGCAATTAAAAATACACATGCAAAGACTCTCACAACTGGGTATCCCACTGGGGGAATCAGAGGTGAAAAAAGATTTTTGGAGTCCTAGTGAACAGCCTCCTTCATAACAGCAATGCCAGGCAGCAGTAAATACAGAAAAATAGGACTATCATGCATAAAAAAGGGAATGTACTCTAAAGACAAATCCATAATTCTCCCCATATAAAAAATTGGTTCAGCAAAATCCTGAGTATGCGGTTTGGTTCTGGTCACCGATTCACAGAAAGGATGCCCTTGAGCTGGAAAAAGTCCAAATAATGGTGACAAAGCTAATAAAGTGGCTAGAGGACATAAACTATGAGGAAATACTGCATGAATTAAACTTGTTCACTTTAAAAAAAAAGGAGACTAAGAGGGGGCATGATATTAATGTACAAATTGTTTAATGACGATGGGATAATCAGTAATATACTGGATATAGTTAGTTCACTCAAGAAGACAAGAGGCCACAATTTGAAACTTGAAGAGAAAAGGTTTCATCTTAAACAGCGAAGGGGATTCTTTACTGTGAGAGCTGTAAAATTGGGGAACTCCCTTCCACAGACAGTGGTTTCAGCTGAGAGTATGGAATCATTCAAGAATTGTCTAGATACTTTTCTCAGTGAACAAGATATACAGGTAATCTTAATAACTCAAACACACCCTCCCAAAACCGCATAGATTGAACTCGATGGACCTGTGTCTTTATTCAACCTTACCTGCTATTTAACTATGTAATTATATATTCAGTATCATTACTGCAGAGCAAGACTTTTACTTCTAAGAATTAACTGTGAAAGAGTTATCCCATGATCAGAATGAACATCCCGTGGAGGAAGATATAGAAGATGACCTGGCTTAGTCTGTTTGGATTTATTTATTTGGCTCTATTAATTAGTCTTATTTCCAAAAATGCAAAGTTAAGTTCCAGAGTAATTGTACTTAAAAAATGAAAAGATCAGTCCACCCAAACCTAATATTTCAGAGACTAGAAATTTAAAACATCTGAAATGTTCTAATAATTCCCGGAGACTTATTTGCTGAGATATCTGGCAAGTCCTACTCTCTCTGTTTTTTTAAAATTTTATAATATGAATCACAAGGCACAGAGCACCATACTTATGTGAAGAACTGTTTATTTAACACTATAAATAAAAGTGATTGGATACTCACAAAGGCACAATGAAAGATTCTTTGCCGCATACACAGCAGCCAAGGAAACCACTACAGGTGTAGTTCCAGGAACCGCCCCGTTCCATGTAATTTAGAGCCGCTTCCATCCCATGCTCTGGTGTCTCTTTCCTGGTGATGGCCATGTGTGGTTAGGCTGACACATTTCTGGGGCATGCCCAATTCACGTCCAAATCATCAAAGCCAACAATGTAGTTACTGGAACTACAGCTTCCTTGGTAGCTTTGTATGTGGCAAAGCATCTTTCATTGTACCTGTGTGAGTATTCATTCACTTGTTTTTCTAGTGTTTAAATAAACAGTTCTTCCAAAGAGTATGGCAGTCTGTGCCTTGTGTTTCATTACATGTACTGAGTGATTTCCCAATTATTTTGAGGAGCTGCCTATCATGTGGGAAAATATACTTCTCTGCATTTGGAAGATTTTAAGCTATCACTAGCACCAAGTCAGTGGAACTTTTCTAACAACTACAGTATATGCTATTTTATATTATGACTAATGCAATAGGAGGGACTAAAACATGTAAAGATGACAAAAATACAAACCTCCAGAGTGCATATGAATAGGAAGAGCACGCTTTCTTATATTAATATACAAAACATACAGTATATGATGCCTGAGGATGACCACAAGACTCCAGGCACTACCTAAATCTTAATTATCAATTTTTTGTGGATTGGACCTTTAATGTATAGAAGTACACCTGCTATTATTTCAGGAGGATTTTCTGTTCATCAGTTGTTCTTAATTTAAATCTTATAGTGAAGTACTGTGCAACAAATATCATATGCATGCTTTTTAGATGAAGGGCCAAACCTTATTCTGCCCATGGCTCCCTATTTGTGTATAAATAGAAGATTAGTGTGTCAGGTTTATAAGGTTGGCTTCCCTACAAACCTGTGGTATGTTAATTTTTTATGATGATATAACGGATTGCTACAATTGGTATCAAAGGGAAAAACAGGGAAGGAGGTAGCCCTGGAGTGTTAATGTATAAATGTTTCACTCATGTTAATAATTATTAATGTTAAACATAAAAAATAAAGTTAACAGATGGTTAATATATTCCTGTGTTAAAACTATTTGAATAATCAGCTTGATTACATTCAATATAATCCATTCAAGAAATGTTTCCAAAAAAATTACAAAAGTGAATTTCATGGAAATTAGCACTATCTTTGCAACAATGAACACATGAAACATAATACAATGTAACAAAAGCAAACTGTCATTCTAATGAGCAGGCAACAATAAATTATCACAAAGAATTTTCTGTGCCTAATTTAGCACCTCAGAGAAAAATCAACAACAGCAAGAGAACATCCAGTCCCAAAGGCTCTGCTTTTAAACATAGATTTGAAAATTTATAAGCAATGAATTCCCAAACCAGAAAAAATACAGACAGAAAATTCATTAAAAAGGTGAAGATGAATCGCAAGAGACAAACCATACATAAAGAACTATACATCATGAAGTAAAAGTGTGTAACAGAATGTTGTGGCTAGACTTAACTTCAATATAAAGACAAAGGTTAGGAATTTAAAAAAGCAAGCGTGTATTTAAAAATGCTTTACAGGGCAGCATCAGAATCACAATGCTGTTGCAATAGTGTGAGGTCTCCAGTAAATACAAGAAAGATAAATGGAACCTGTCCTCAGATGTGTGTTTCTACAGTATCCACATAACTAATGTTTCTTTCAAGGTTAAATATTAATTAAAAAGTATTTATTTATATGTAAAGTTTTTTTCTTTTGATCTTGAGCCTACTTTTGCCTTTTGGGCTGTGTTGAAAAACATGCTTTGGCTGTGTTTTGCTGAAAATAACATGACATGGAAAAAGGATTGGCAATTACATACTTGATTTTCATTCTCAGTTGTGTCTAAGGGCAAGCAGATGTTGTCAAGTTTGTCATATGAAGCAGTTTTCTATTTCTAGTTGCTTCTGGTATAAGAGGAGTTATAACAATAGGAGTTACTATAATGGTTGGATAATTTGTCTTCTTTTTAATTTTGTAGTTGGCAACTTGTATCAACCCCTTCATGACCTGAGGTCATTAAAGCCAAGATGCCCAGACCAAACATAGCAGCATAAGAATGCAACTTTTACCTTTATAATAACTCAATAGGGTTAATTTACTAAAGGAAACTAGGCGGTTCACTTTCCAATGGAATTTGCACTTTACAGGGAAAGTGAATGAGGTGAAACTCTGCTCACTTTCATTGCCCCATCATGTGCAAATAAAAATAAATTTTTCATTTTCCTTGCACTGGATTGGGTATTCTTTGCAAAGGGAAATGTTACCACATTCACCAAGCTAAGGGAAACGTCCCCTGCAATGTGCAAATCCACTTGCAAAGTGAACAGCTTATTTGCCTTTAGTAAATCAACCCCTAGCGCTCTCTGCAATAAACCAAACATCATGTAATCACTATTATCTGTTATCATGGTTGGCATATGAATTTGAACCACTCTGGTTGCTTACTTTTTGTTAGTGTACATTGGAAGCCATCAGTGACAGTATGGTTTCAGAACTAAGACTGCAAACAGGTGCCAGGTCCTAGTTCTAAAATAGAACTTAGATTATCTACAGATTGTAGACATGTAAAATTTGTTTTGTTCTGTATTTAAATTTGGATGAATTTTAGCATATTAGGAATGAAAAAATAAGGAATCCGAACGTATCCTCATGTTTGATAACCCACATTTTGGATGCAAAGTTCTTTATTGAAAAAAACCCTAATACAGTTCTTGACAATTCCTTTATTTAAAAAAATTCCCCAAAAATGTCGATGTTATCCAAATGTCAAGGACATCATCTAGCAATGTAGATCTATGTCAATCACGAGGGAACCCACATTTTGGATGCAAAGTTCTTTATTGAAAAAAACCCCAATACAGTTATTGACAATTCCTTTATTTAAAAAAATTCCCCAAAAATGTTGATGTTATCCAAATGTCAAGGACATCATCTAGCAATGTAGATCTATGTCAATCACGAGGGATGATGGCCGCCAAATGAAAAAATACCTGATGCCCTCTGACATGATTGAACCTGACAAACTGACAGCTCTGACCTGAATGTCAACAAAGAGCGAGCCGTGTTGACACATGACTTTTTCCTCCCCTTTGTTGACACTGGGGAGCATAGCTGTCATAACAGCTCCCTAATGTCAACAAAGGTAAGGGACAAGTCTCATGATGTCACAAATCACTCTGCCCCTTTGTAGACATTTGGGTCAGAGCTGTGGTTTTGCATCAAAATTTCATTGGGAATGGTCGTGTCGGCGGGCGTTGTCCATCGTGATTGATGTGGATCTACATTGGTGGACGATGTGACTGATCTTGGGATTACATCGTTGGACATTTTTTATGGGGGTTTTTGTTAATAAAAGACTTGTCAAAAACTTGTGTTGTGGGTTTTGTTTTACAGACTTTTTTTTACAGTGTGCTGTGTTAATTTACAATTTTACTGTATTGGTGTATGAGTAGCGGTAACAACTACCCCTTGCTCAATCACGGGCGTGGCAGCATCTGCGTGCCCCTTTTATGAAACGGGGCACTCAGATTCAGATAAGCCCCCATGGTCACAGACCCCTACGGCCACCCGGGTCAGGGTTGTGGGGAAGAGGCCATTCTCTTCATTGACATGGGGACAAGCTGCTTTGACAGGGGGTCCCTCCCTGGAAAAGTACCTTCCCCTTGTTGAGGGCATGTGGCCTGGTATGGTGCAGGAGGGGGGCACACGTTCACCCCCTTTCCTGCTCTTCCAGGCTGCAGCATGGATCAAGGGTCTGCTATGGGGTTTTTGGCGGGACACCACACTTTTTTTGCCATGGTGGTCCCCTTAAAATTCCTACCATTCCTACCAGACCTAAAGACCTGAAGTGGGAGGGGGCTGTATGCGTTTTCTATTGTTTCTATGAACTGTCAAAAGTTTAAAAGAAAAATATCACTTTTTTATTGTAACTTTGCTGCAACGAAAATTTGTTTGTAAATATAATTTAACTCATCCATTTAATCTGAATCCAATCCCAAAGCGAGTTGACTTTCGGGCCTAAATCCTGAAAAACTATAAAAAAAAAAAAAAATCCAAAACTAAATGAAGCGAACCGAACCAAGAACCAGCTCACATGTCTAACAGATTGCAGGCTTTAGGGTGTTAAATAACTTGTTTCCCATCTTTTTCAAGTTTCTATATTTTTAACTGCCTCCCTCTCTTTTTCTCACACTTCTGTCTTTTTTGCTTGTTTTATAGACAGATTTTTTTCTTCAGCTTTCTGCTGTGCACAAAAATTAAAAAGGAAGTGGTAAAGTGTTTTACGTGCTATAATTTGAAAAACATTTTGAGTTACTGATCTAGGTATAAAAAAGGAACATACAAAGCAAATTTTTAAGTCATGCAATTTATATTTTCAGACGGAGATGAGCAATGGAAGCCTACATATTTATTCAGTGCAGGTTAAAATTAAAATATCAGGCATATTTCTGCATTTCCTGTTTCAAGCTTGTTGGCTTGTTGATTTAGGCAATACTCTTGCCTAAATCATTAGGCAAGAGTACAGGTAGAGGTTAGGGAGGAGGTGAGTTATTCATATAAACTGCTGCAGTGCTCAAATACATTTTTCTATATATCTCTTTAATTAGCTCTGGAAATCCAAGGCAGGCTACTGCAACAGATGATGCAAGATCTTGTTTCTTTATTCTAGAGTGTTAAGTTTTCCTTTGATATATACACGATGTTGTACTGATTCCTGATCATCTCAAAAGCAAGTATGGTATAAATAAAATTGAAATGAATAGTAAGAAAAGAAAAGTATTCAGTATCAGTATAAGGTAAGATATTCATGCATTCATCACTATTCTCAGGTTCAGTTTTGAAAAAAATATATATTTGTACATGACCATGTTAACAAACTTAGAGCTTACCTCCCATTTCATTTTCATAGCTTGATTTGCCATCTCTAGGTCACAACCACCTTCATTTATCAGAGTTTATGCACTGGAGGAGCAGAGTGATGGCATTACAAACAACGCCAGCTTGTACTTTTCAGGAGCTACAGATTTGCGGGTGGCAGGTAGCTCTGTGGGTGGCATTACTGCATTTCCAGGCTTCCTTAGTGTGTGACCATGAATTGCTTAATACATTTTTCTAATGGGAAATAATCTAATATTATGATCAGGAAATCTCAATGGTGTAAATTACAGCCAAAATTTAAAAAAAGGAAAAACACCAGTCAACAATGGAGATAGTTGCCTTTTTTATTGCTCAATTGATAGTTTAATGCATCCAGTGATTGATTAAACATCAATATTTTACAATGGATTTATTTCTACTATTTTATTTTGTTATTATTTTTTCTTTCTGATCATTAACCTCTTGCCGTCCGGCCGTTAAGAAAAAAACGGACGGACGGCAGACCCGCATCCGCAGGTTGCCGTCGCAAGACGGCATTTCTTTCCTGCTCGCGCGCGCCCCCTAGCGCGCGCACGGGCAGGAAAGACCCTCTCGTTACTACCC